>NC_133621.1:158421830-158696830 GCF_048593235.1 Sminthopsis crassicaudata
AAATATACCTTAAATGACTAAACAAGGTCATGTAATTAACATTTAATGAGTTTCTGGAGCATGAGGGGTAGGCAGATAGGATCCTAACTGGAAAATGAAAGTTAATAGCTCTTCATTTGTTTTAGAGAAATCTAAAAGTCAGGTAGTTATATACATTTCCATTGAATTCTAATTATAACCAGCAGCTCAGAACAATCATAATCTAGGGGTGATGCTAGCAATATTATCATGAATTTCATTGAAAATATTTTGTTAAAATAAAATTCATGTGTTTCACTTATTTGTGAGACTGTGTGCTATAAAAGAAAAGGATAAGTCAGCATTCCTTACATGTTACAGGTCAGACGTCAACATATTTTATGATTTCACTGGATTCGTTTGTTTTATTTTTTTTGCATCTTGGTAAATAGTATCAATATCTTTCTTTTTCAGGATGGTAGATAAAATATTTAATATGGTTTAAAACATAAAATTAAAAATCTTTGTGTTTCTAAATCCTAGGAATGCTAAATGCTTGGACATTGCCTACATTTTCTGATTTCCAAAGAAGTGGAGCCATGGATCACTGTCCTTCTCCAAATCTGATAAGGAAATAGAGGTTCTAAAACCATATTAAAACTATATCTATTATGTATATGGTTACAAAGAATATTTACTTCACAATTAATTGATATTTATTTATTTTATTACATATAATTTACTTTAAGATCCAAGTTAACTTTTATATCATCTGTCAAACCTTCTTTATTTTATAAGTAATATTTCACTTTTCCCAACTACATATAAAAACAATGTTTATTTTTTTTTAAAGTGTTGAGTTCCAAGTTCTATCCCTCCTTCCTTTCCCTTCCTGGTCCCCAAGAACCAGCAATCTAAATCTATTATAGGTTATATGTATGTGATCATATAAAACATCTCTATGTTAATAATTTTGTTCAACAAACCTTGAACCAAAAAAAAAAGAAAGAAAATGAAAAATCATATGCTTTTGTGTATATTCACTTGATATAATTTCATTATCTAGAGGAGCATAGCAGTTTTCTTTGCTAAGTTCTGGGATTATCTTGGATTGTTATATTGCTAATAATAGCTTTCATTTACATTTACAATGGTTCACTGTATAATACTGCTATTCCTGTGTACAATTATCTCCTAGATCTGCTCACTTCACTTTGTTTCTATTCATATAAATCTTTGCAGATTATTCTGAAATCTTCCTTCCTTTTTGTCATGTTCCAAACATTTCAAGTCAGTGTGAATACTATGATGTACATGAGGCAAAGCATTTTAAATTTTCTCTTTGTGTCCATCTATATGAGCTTATTTTAACTTTCTGTTCCAATAATTCTCTGTTTCAGGGCTTATAATAATATGATTCCTATTCTCATTTATGAATATTCAGAAAGGAAAATTAGCCAATTTTTGTTGGTTTCCTAATAATCAGTCTTTATACATAATTTCATAAACATTTGCTGACATAATATTGAAATATTGCTACACATTAATTGTTAATATTAAATGCTGAAAATAATGTTATTTTCAAAATTCTTTTGTCTCTAGAAAGATTGCTAAAACTCAGGTGATGATTTAATTGTTAAAAACTTCAGTTGATGCTTTGCTGTTCTCACTTTTTCTGTGTATTTGGTTCAGAAAATGGGGCCAGTCAACACCATTAAAAATAAGAACTTCCCATCTTTACTAACTGATGAATGAGAATAAACTCAGCTTTTTATACTTGAAGCTCAAACACTTAAAACAAAAATAAAATTTTTGAATCTTTGCCTGAGTTTATAGTCAACTGAAAATATGTAAGCCAAAATAATCATTCCTTTCTTCTCCATTAGATTTATGAAGAGCTTATTGCAAGCCATTGTTCAATGTATTCATGTTCTGAAATTCTAGAATGTATCAGCCTTATTATTTAATGTTGGAAATGCATAATGGGATTAACCTTCAAAAACTAATTACTGAAAAGATCAGCAAACAAACCTTAACATCACCACAATATGACATGTTGCTAATGGGGGGTGGGGGTAGAGAAAAAGAGAAGAAAGGAATGAAACAGGTTTTAGTACTTACTGTTTCATCCATCTCTCAGTTGATGTAGATATTAAGGGCTTCGGTTCTAATTTGTGGCCTTTTGAGGAATGCAATTAAATGGCAAGAAATATGCCTTTTGAGAAGTGAAAAGGGTATGGAGAGATTTTTAAAAATAACAAGCCTCTTTTCATTTATTATCACGATTTCTAACAAGTTGATGGTAAATGAATACTTCATTCCCCCCCCCCCAGATTATTCTGCAGAAAGCAATAGATCTAAGTTGAGAAATGTGTTATAAACTCTACATATACCAACGAACTTTTTTTTTTTTCAATTTCAAAATATTTCTGTTGTCTTTACAACCAAGAAGTGGATGCAACACTGACTAATTTAACACATGAAGATTAGAATCATTATAAAAGAAATTGAGAAACCTAGGCTACTAAGTGTCTTATTTAGTTCAGAAGCCTCTACCATGTTTTTCAGTAGTTACCACTACTGTGTTTTGGTGCTTTCACATTTTGAAAATTGAACAAAATGAATGAGATTCAAAATAATTTTCTCACATCCTCTTCTAGAGTTTGGCTCTTCTGGGTTGACATTAGTACCATGAATAATATAGGGTAAAGTACCTGAGAAAACTGCAGAGGAAAAGTAAAAAGGAATTGTTTGAGATGTGAAGAGAAGAAAGGAGGAGACAGTAGGAAGGGAGAAGCAAAAGGGTAAGAGAAAAGGAAAAAAGAAGGAAAGGAAATGGTGGGGTACAGACATGATTTTTTTTTCCTTCTCTAAAAATGAGAAAACTAATGATTGACAGCAGTCAGATGGTATGCATAGAGGTGAAATTAGAAGTGAGACCATCTTAGTCCAAAATTATATTCTTTTCATGGTAGAACTAGAAAAATTGAGATAAGCAAATATAATAGTAAAGTAACTACAGAGCAAATAGCAAATGTAGTACATAGTGTCAGGTTTGGAGTCAGGGAATATTCATTGTACTGAGTTCAAATCTGGCCTCAAATACTTTTTAACTATGCTACCCTAAGCAAAATATTTAACCCTGTCAGTCCCAGTTTCTTCATCTAAAAAATTGAGCTGGAGAAGGAAATGGAAAATCACAAAGATACAAAGAGAAATTCCATTCAAAATAACTGTCGATAGTATAAAATATTTGGGAATATATCTACCAAAGGAAAGTCAGGAATAATATGAGCAAAATTACAAAACACTTGCCACAAAAATAAAGTCAGATTTAAATAATTGGAAAGACATTGAGTGCTCTTGGATAGGCCCAGCGAATATAATTAAGATGACAATACTCCCTAAACTACTCTATTTATTCAGTGCTATACCAATCAGACTCCCAATTAACTATTTTAATGACCTAGAAAAAATAACAACAGAATTCATATGGAACAACAAAAAATCAAGAATTTCAAGGGAAGTTGTTAGGATTACTAAGTGAGAACTCAGGTTGTCTGGACAGTGACAAGGTGAGAATTCAGGTTTTCTGGACAATTACAAGGTGAGAACTCAGGTTGACTTGATAGAGGGGGCAAGCTCATTGGCTGGGGTGGTTCTTCCCAGAAGCCCTTGCATTATCCCACGCCCATTCTCTGGGAGGATAAAAGAGACAGCACTGGGCCCAGAGAGCAGATCGGCCTGGAGAAGGATAAGAGCTGGAGGAGATTCAGAGCCAGGATTCAAGAAGAGGGTCTCTGCATTGCATCAGGCTTGACGGGGCTCTCTGCAGGAAGGGAAGTCACTTCTAAGGACAAGAGTTAACAGCAACTGCCTGGAGACAACGGTTCATTACAGGAAGAAGAATCTGTCGGAGAGATTTGAGTAGAAGACACAGCAGATCTCTTCCCAGAGAGTGATCCGGCAGCTTCTAGAGACGACAGCTCGCTACAATTGGCGCCCAACGTGGGGCAAGGACTTTTGCTTATCCTGACAAGAGGAGCTAGACCAGACCTTTGCAGGAAGTAATGAAAAAAAAAAAAAAATGAAGGTGGTCTAGCTGTACCTGATCAAGAACTATATTATAAAGCAACAGTCACCAAAACCATTTGGTATTAGCTAAGAAATAGACTAGTTGATCAGTGGAATAGGTTAGGTTCACAGGGCAAGATAGTGAATGAAAATAGCAATCTAGTGTTTGACAAACCCAAAGATCCCAAATTTTGGGATAAGAATTCATTATTTGACAAAAACTTCTGGGAAAACTGGAAATTAGTATGGCAGAAACTAGGCATGGACTCATACTTAACACCACATACTAAAATAAGATCAAAGTGCTTCCAAGATTTAGGCATAAAGAACAAGATCATAAATAAATTAGAAGAACATAGGATAGTTTACCTCTCAGACTTATGGAGGAAGAAGGAATTTGTGTCCAAGGGAGAACTAGAAATCATTATTGATCACAAAATAGAAAATTTTGATTACACTAAATTAAAAAGTTTCTGCACAAACAATACTAATGCAAATAAGATTAGAAGGGAAGTAACAATTTGGGAAAACATTTTTACAATGAAAGGTTCTGATAAAGGCCTCATCTCCAAAACATACAGAAAATTGACTTTAATTTATAAGAAATCAAGCCATTCTCCAACTGATAAATGGTCAAAGGATATGAACAGACAATTTTCAGATGATGAAATTGAAACTTTTTCCACTCATATGAAAGAGTGTTCCAAATCACTATTGATCAGATAAATGCAAATTAAGACAACTCTGAGATACCACTACACACCTGTCAGATTGGCTAAGATGACAGAAAAAAATAATGATGAATGTTGTAGGGGCTGTGGGGAAACTGGGACACTGATGCATTGTTGGTGGAGTTGTGAAAAAATCCAATCATTCTGGAGAGCAATCTGGAATTATGCCCAAAAAGTTATGAAAATGTGCATACCCTTTGATCCAGCAGTGCTACTACTGGGCTTATATCCCAAGGAAATACTAAAGAAGGGAAAGGGACCTTTATGTGTCAAGGTGTTTGTAGCAGCCCTTTTTGTAGTGTCTAGAAACTAAAAATGAATGGATGTCCATCAATTGGAGAATGGTTGGGTAAAATTATGGTATATGAATGTTATGGAATATTATTGTTCTGTAAGAAATGACTAACAGGAGGAATACAGAGAGGCTTGGAGAGACTTACATCAACTGATGCTGAGTGAAACGAGCAGAAATAGGAGATCATTATACACTTCAACAATGATACTATATGAGGATGTATTCTGATGGAAGTGGATATCTTCAACATAGAGATTGATCAATGATGGACAGAATCAGCTACAGCCAGAAAAGGAACACTGGTAAATGAGTGTAAACTGTGAGCATTTTTTTTGTTTTTCTTCCCAGATTATTTTTACCTTCTGAATACAATTCTTCCTTAACAACAACAACAACAACAACAAAATTCGGTTCTGCACATATATATTGTACCAAGCATATACTATAAGATATTTAATATGTATGGAAATGCCTGCCATCTAGGGGAGGGGGTGGAGGGAAGGAGGGGAATAATTCAGAATAGAAGGGAGTACAAGGGATAATGTAAAAAAATTACCTATACATATGTACTGTCAAAAAATGTTATAATTATAAAATTAATTTAAAAATAGGCAAAAAAATAACAATGTCAGAATAAACAATTATTTTAAGAAAAGCATCAGGATTCTTGGCTTTGTGAATAAGCACAATATCACAAATAGCATTTTGATTTTATCAGTGTTTGACTAAATAGCTCAAGAAAATATTGTGTAATAGAAATACAAAGTTTTCATGAGACTTCTCCAATCATTTTCATGATTGCCACAATAGGCAAAGATATGTGCTGGAAACTTGTATAGTTAGTTTGAAAACAAACTGATTGGATGCAAAGAATACTTAGCATTATTTATTCAACTGCTGTTTATATAAAAAAATATCTTATGGCATTTGTTAGAGCATTGACTTTGGTCCTTTCCTATTAAATGTTTATCCATAATTTAATACAATACACAAATGTATGATTATTAAAACTGGAGAAGAATTGACAATAGGGGGAGAGAGAGGTAATAGGTTAAATGATAAAATCAGAATCAAAATAAATTAGTCAAAAAGAATGAGAAGATTTTCAGAATCTAATCTGGTGGAGAAAACCCTAAATCACCATAGTTCTGCCTCCACACAACCATAAAACACACACACACACACACACACACACACACACACACACACACACACACAAATCCTGAAACAGCAATACAAGAAAAGAAGTCACAGTGAAACTACATTTGAGTCCAAGAAACTTGCAATGATAGCAAGAAAAGTCAAATTCACTGTTATAAAAGGGAAATGCAGTCCAGGATAGGAAGCATCCCAGTAAGCAAGTGGCAAATCCCACCTCAGCAAACCAGTGGTAGATTTGAGACCCAGTGTAGTGGAGTAGGTAAATGCCATCACCAGGACCCATAGCTCAGCATAGCCAGGGGAATAGGGAAACTTCAGGTTTAAGAACCACAATGTACTTCAGCATAGACTTGGGAAAAAGGGCAAAGAGGCAAGACATCCTCTTACTTCAGCAAAGTCCTGGGCAAAAATGTAGTCTCTAGTAGTCAGATCATCACATGTTTCAGTTTAGCCTCTGGAATTGCAGAAACATCTCAGTAGTCTCAGTACATGACATATAATAGCTCTAGGACCTCAGATCAGCAAAGGTAAGCTTCCAGATTCATATTAATAAATGTTGGGATACTAATGCATTGCTAGTGGAGTTGTGAACTGCTCTAACTATTCTGGAGAGCTATATGCAACTATGCCCAAAGGGCAAAGGGCTTTGTTGAGAAATATCTCTACTGGGTGTGTATTCCTCAATGGAATTCCTATGCTGATGAGTTCATTAAAAAGCAAAAAGGACCTAAATGTTCAAAGATATTTATAGCAGCCCTTTTCATGGGGGCAAAATATTGGAAATGAGGAGATGCCCATAAATTGGAGAATGACTAAACAAGCTGTGGTATATGAATATAATCCTATCATACAATAAGAAATGATTAACATGCAGACTTCAGAAAATCCCAGAAAAAGTTACATGAACTGAAACAAAGGAAAATGAGCAGAATCAGAAAAGTATTGTCCACATTATCAATAACATTATGTGATGATCAGAAACACCATGAACCAAGACAATTATAAAAGAATAATTAAGGCAAATATGTATCCACTTCTAGATAAAGAACTGATGGACTCAATGCAAATCAAATTATAATTTTTTCATTTGCTTTATTCTTGTTCAAGTCTCTTTCTTCATTGATCAGTTTCTTCTTTCCCAAATGTGATTAATTTATAATATATATAGATAGATAGATAGATATAAATTAGATATAGATATTTGTGATATATATATATATATATATACATGTATATATATATATATATATATATATATGTATATATATATATATCACAAATATAGCCTATTTTAAAATGTCTACTATTTTAGGAAGTGTTCAGGAGAGAGAGAAAGGAAAAAAAAAATTAAACTCAAGATCTTCTAAAAATGAATGCTAAAAAATATTTTGATATGTAAGTGGGAAAATAAAAAAAAAAATAATTTAAAACAGTCAGAAGGGATAAAGACGCACAGTGTTTTAGAGTTTATTGACAAAATCCAACCTTACATCTGTTCTTATATGACAAGTAAATAATGGCTTTCAAAGTGGCTCACCCATGATTTAATAGGGAAATAAAGTTCTAATCATAGAGTTTGAATAGATGAGTTTTAATCATCATTTAAAGTCTTACCATGTGACAAATTATTAACAGTTAATAGAAGAGAAATTAATGAATTAACCTGTCTGTGATCCAATTTCCTCATCTGCAAAATAAGGATAACAACATTTGTACTACCTGCCTCTAAATGTGGATGATGAAAACATTATTTATAGGCCTTAAAGCTCTCTGTCAATTTGAGTTGTTATTAATAAAAAATAAAAATTAGCAAGAACAAGTATAATAGACACAAATTAATAAAACTCAAAGGGACAAGTAAGAAAGAGAAAAACCCAAATTTAAAGTTGGTTATGTAAAAAGGCATAGGGATCTTGAGACAATATGATAGAGCAACTTAAAAATGCCATCATAAGCCGTATTCAGTAGATGCCAGAACAAAGAAACACTAACTCCCAACTTGCTATATATCAGATCTGTGAACTGTGATCAATTCTGGTAACAGTATTTTAAACTATTGTATAATTTAGAGAAAAAATCATAAAATTGCTAAAAGATGGAAGGATTTTAAAATACTTAACTTAGAAACAAGATTTATCAAGAACTTAATAGTTATTTCTAAATATTTGAAAGACTATCAGATGAATATCAAAAGAATTTGAATAATTTTTTGTACTCTAGAGATTAAAACTATTCTTAAGAGGTGAATAACATAGAGAGGTACATTTGGGCTCAATATTAAGAACTTCATAACAATGAAAGTTGCTCCCCCCAAAAAAGGGGGCAAAAGTTAATGAGATAAATTCCTTGGAACTCATCACTAGAATTATCATAAAATGTTATCAGTCAGATCAACATTTTTTCCCCAATATCATTGTTTTTGTTGAGGACATTAACAGATTTTCAGTGATATAAGATCTTGATGTCACTTTTGTCTCTTCCCTCTTCTTACCTTCTAATAACCTTTCACTTGCCAAGACTTATAGATTCCTTCTATACAATATCTATCCTGTCTATTCTCTTCTCTCCATTATGACAGGCACAAACATTATTCAGGCTCTAAACACTTCATAAATGCCTTGATTCAATGGTCACTTCTATCTTTCACAAGATGCCATCTTTATTTCTTTTTTTTAATTTTTTTTATATTTTTAATATATATTGTTTCATGATTCATGTTGGGAGAGAAATAACAGAACAAAGGGAAAAAAGTATGGGAGAAATTTAAAAAAAAACAGATAAAAGAAGTGAACATTGTATGTGGTGATTTACATTGTCTCCTTAATTATTTTTCTGAATGAAGATGCCACTTTCTGTCCAAAGTCTTTGGGATTGCTTTGGATCACTTAATAACTGAAAAGACCCAAGTCTTTCATATTGATCATTAAATATTCTTGCTGTTACCTTTTAAAATATATTCCTGATTCTGCTTGTTTTGCTGAACATTAGTTTGTGTAAATCTTTCCAGGCCTTTCTAAAATCAGCTTGTTCATCAATGTTTTTCTAGAGAACAATAATATTCAATTACATTTATATATCACAAGTTGTTTACTCATTCTCCAATTGATAGAAATCTACTCATATTCCAATTCTTTGTTATCACAATAAAAACTGCTACAAAAATCTTTGCACATGTAAGTTCTTTTCCCTCCATTATGATTTCCTTAGAATATAGATCCAGTAATGACACTGATGGGTCAAAGGGTATGTACAACTTTATAGTCCTTTAGGCATAGTTTTAGATTGCTCTCGACGATGGATGGATCATTTCACAACTCCTAGATACAATATATGTGTGTAAATACCATTTTCTTGTTGCACATTAAGTATTAGATTCCGAAGGTATAAGTAACGGTAGATAGACAGTAGTGCTAACAATTTACATTTACTTCCCAGTGTTCCTTCTCTGCGTGTAGCTGTTTCTGTCCATCACTCATCAACTGGAATTGAGTTGGATCTTCTTTATGTTAAAGATATCCAAGATGTAAGTCTCTCCTAGCCTCTCTGTATTTTTCCTGCTGGTCATTTCTTACAGAGCAATAATATTCCATAACCTTCACATACCATAATTTACCCAACCATTCTCCAATTGATGGACATCCATTCATCTTCCAGTTTCTAGCTACCTGTATGTGCCAAAATGTTTGTGGCAGCTCTTTTTGTAGTAGCTAGAGACTTACATCAACTGAGTGAAATGAATAGAACCAGAAGATCACTGTACACTTCATTGTTGTATGAAGATGTGTTCTGATGGAAGTGGATATCTTCAACATAAAGAAGATCCAACTCACTTCCAGTTGATGAATTATGGACAGAAACAGCTACACGCAGAGAAGGAACACTGGGAAGCAAATGTAAATTGTTAGCACTACTGTCTATCTACCGTTACTTATACTTTTGGAATCTAATACTTAATGTGCAACAAGAAAATGGTATTTACACACATATATTGTGTCTAGGTTATATTGTAACACATGTAAAATGTATGGGATTGCCTGTGATTAAGGGGAGGGAGTAGAGGGAGGGAGGGATAATTTGGAAAAATCAATACCAGGGATAATGTTAAAAAAATTACTCACGCATATATACTGTCAAAAAATTATAAATACATAGCTTGATTTGGTTCAAAAAACAAAACAAAACAAAACAAAACCAAAAAAATCAAATAGTAATTGTTTTGACATGCAATTAGGGAAGAAATTAAATGCTTTAAAAAATATCAAGTTCTCTGCTTCTCTCTCTCTCTTTTTTTTTCTACTTAGCACTCCAATTATCTGAACAAGTTCTAGAAATTAACCCTCATCCACACCAATTACACACATACACATACACACACACACACACACACACACACACACACACACAGAATCATACTGGCCTTGATTGAATTGGGAAAGTTCCATTACCTTCTGCCTCACCCAGTATCCTCTCTTATTCCTCTATTTAGAAAGCCTTCAAAATTCCTACTGTGGGAGGAAAACCTGGCCCTCTAGACCTAATCTTCCTTTCCTCCTACTCTGGGAAGAACTATGACTTCCAGAGACTGTTGCAGCTTAAGCACTTCAAGGAAAGTAGCCAAAACCTTAATAGAACAAATGTTAATACTATACTTGAAGTATTGAGAAATAGAAAGATAACTGGCTTCCATTTTTACAACATATATAATCTAGTTGGAGAGACAAAAATGTATGAGATAAGATAAATGTGAAGGCAATATATGAAAAATGGCCAAGTAAGTAGCATAAAAAGCAAATGTTCAAAGATCAGTGTAGAATGTGGAAATCAGGGAAATCTTTTCAGAGTACTAAGTATGCTGTAATAAGTAATAGTATGCTGTAATAAGTAAGTATGCTGGATATTAAAGGATGGGTAGGATAGGTATAATCAGAAAGAAAGTAGGAGGTTACTCCAGATGAGGAAAACAATAATTCATTTTGATTAGGCAAATATTTTCTAAACCTTCTCTGTTTTCTATAGTTTTTAGTCATAGCTATTTCATAGGAATTTCACAAAGTTCAAAAAAGTATCAAGACTATACATAATAATTTTGATACTTGGCTTAATTTCCAGAAAGTTCAAATTCAACCTGAAACTTTTTAACCTGTGTAACATACAGTAAGCCATTTCAAATCTCTGGGCCTCATTTCATTTCCTCATTTGTCAAATATGATGGTTAAACCGAATGGTCTTTAATGTCTTTTATATCTCTGTCTATGATGTCATTATCCTTTTGACCAAAGCTTGGTATAATTGATTTCTGGAATCATGATTAAGAAAATCTGAGGAATAAATATCCATTAGCAAACCTCTCCTCCCCACAAGGCCAGAAATATTATAAATTATTGGGAATCATAAACTTATGAGCTCTAGCTCTTTCTGTCAAGCTTCACTGAATGATCTTGGGCAAATCACTTTGCTTTTATGTAGCTCAAGCTTCTTGGCTATTATTTAAAATCACTGGAAAATGCTAATCAAAATTATATGTAGCACCAAGGGCTAGTGTTGAATGGAATATAAATCAGTTTCTTTCTTTCTTTATTTTTCTTTCAATATTAATAATTTTGTGGTGAGTAAAGTGGTTTGGGCTTGTTCTATAGATATATAAAAGACAAAGTCCTTGCCTCTAGCATCTTACCATTTAAACCCAAAGTAGAAGAATAGGACAAGGAAGGAAAAATGGAAAAGCAGTGAAAGGAAACATTATATTTCTTAGAGGAACAAAGGGAATATGATTCCTTTTTAATAGACAGAGTTGCAGAATGTTTCAGAAGTTACCAAGCTGCCATCATCCTTTCCCATATCCATGACACTGGGAAATAATCCATACATAAAAGAAGTTCTGAAAATATATAATTTAAACCTGTCTCAAAAATGTAGAAATAAGTCTTAGTGAAGTGTCAAGGAAAATATATTCACATTCTTTAAAAAATTGGTATGAAATAAATATTTCTACAAAACACTTTTAGAAGCACTAAAGGATTTCAAAACATGTAATATATTCATAAGAAAACACTAAATATGTATATATGCACATATAAGTAAATATATATATATGTATATATATATATACATATATATATATATATATATATACACACATATATACACATACAGAACTCACATAGAATAGATAAAATAATTGTTCTGAATGGACTCTTCATTTTAGGTTCCAGGAATAAAATACTGGTATATCATTTTTGTTCAGAGAACCTCAGAGTTTTATAATCTGTGCCTGTCATCATGCCATTTTCCACTATTTCCTTACCTCTGCTTCCCAATTAAACCCTTCTGGTAGCCTATGGGTTCTGTCAGTTACTGCTTTAGTGCCCTAGAACAAATAACTTCTACCCTCTAGACTTCACTTTCCTCAAATTTAGAATAAGAGAATTAACTAGATGATCTTCATGATCACTTCCAGATCTAAAATCCTATGATTCCACGATGTTGTCAACCATCAAAAAGGTACAGATTTCCTTTTTTATGTAGAAAACATCTTAGGATCTTATTGGCTATTCCTGTCACAAATTATTTTCCATTTCTCACCCTCCATTTAATTTAATTCTACAGATGCTAATTGTAGCCAGCCAGAATTTCATCCTGTAAGAAACAGCCAAAATAACCCTTGCATAAGAAACCTCTCTTCCATGATATGTCTTCTCAATCTTCACCAAAACATTTCTAAAAGGTCCAAGTAAGAAGGCTATAACTTAATAAGATATTATCACTGAGAAATAAAGGCTTTAATTTGCACTTATGAAAATTTATCTTTTTGCATCAAGAGTTTTGGTCTTATTTTCAAAGTCCAATGAAAGTGAGTGATGAAGTGAAAATTAAACATTATATAAGTAAAACTCATAAAACGTATTATAAGATTAGTTGAGCATAATTCATAATTAATTTTATTTGTAAAAGTTTATTGATAAAATAAATTAATTATTCAATTATTTGATTGTGTTCTGATAAACATTTAACAATCTTAAAATTTTAAAAATATTTATGATGCAATCAATTTTAGTCAAAGAATATTACAGTAAAAGTACAGAGAACATCTGTCATATAGCTTTAATGTGGATTTAACAGTTTTTATACTTATGAAAGGAGGAGTTTGGGTTTAATAAGCTTTAAAGCAGGTTCCTATTCTAACATTATTTGATTCTCAACATATTCTAATTCATCAGAGTGCCCACTATTAAGTAAATTGCTTCCCAATTCCACATAGATAAGCATAATTTTTCTTATTGATTTCTATTGTTGGTAGAGTGCCACCATCAGTCATTTTCAAAGATTAACTTTGTAATATAAGTTTCTGCAAGGACTCAAAGTAGAATTTGACAAAGAAAAGGAATGTTGAGCATCTGAGTGGAATAGCTTTGAAATATCTCCACTTTCTTGTTTATTTCTCACAGTTTTGTTCTTTTTTTTTAATTTCAATTATAACAAGGTAATTCCAGTAAAAGTTTGCAAAAAAAATTGAAGTAAATTACTCTTTACACAATAACTAAGCACATATTGAATTATCATTTTCTCTGTTGATAACAAAAATATTGGCATTCCTATTTATACTTTCAATATCTAGGTGACATAAGATATAGATTGTAAGGGGCCTTTAAATGGGTGCCACAGCGCATCGGGAGATTGAGGCCCAGAAGTAATTTCTGTGGATATTAGGACTGTCCTTGGGCGGGATCCTGGCCATATTGAGATAGCTTCGTAATGGGTGACTCTCTCGCTGATTGGCTGTGTGTGTGACCTCACAGGCCCTATATAAGCCCACTGCAGGCAGCAGGCGGTCTCTCTTTAACCTGGCGCTCTTCACCCTGGCTCCCTAGCCTGGGTGGCCAAGCCAAGATGGATAGCCAAAAGAGGTAAGGGTTTTGGTAGTGAACACATGGGTCTTCTGACCAGGTGTTCACTCGGGAACCAACAAGTCAGGGCATCAGTTAGGGCATTATGTGAGTAGGTATAATAAAGGTTTTTAAGATTACACATGGTTGTTCTTGAGTGCCCTACCGGTTATTAAGTTAGTAATTGTAACTGCCAGGAGAGCACATTACAATAGATAATTAGTATAATAATTAATAAATACCACAGAACAGATCAGTAGTAACCTCTCTCAGTTTTTTTAGTCTTCCCTAAATCAGAAGAGCTTGTTTTCTTGCTTTCTCTCAGCCTTTTGTAACAAAATAAAGTACTTTGTTGGATTATTTCTTGATTCTCTTCTAAGTACATTTGCCAGCTGTTGTGATGTTTGAGTTTAGCTTTTTAAATGCTCATTATGAATCATTTGATCTCATTATACCTGTAATACTAGAAGGCACTTACTGTTCTCAAAATAGCTATGTATATTACTTATTTCTTAAATGTGAAAAATATTTCAATGCAAAGTTAAATCTCTACTATATATATATATATATGTATGTATGTATATATGTATATATGTATGCATATATACATATATATATATATATATATATATATATATATATATATATATATATATATATATATATATAATTGACAGTTTATTTTATGAGGGTTTTGCCCAAGAGATATTCACAGGCTAAATGTTATCTCATATCTATCACTAATTAGTATGAGGAACTTCCCTTGCACCTTCTTGAATTAATATTTATGTTTATTTATCATAAGCACTTATTAAGAGAAAGAGGCTAAGACCCATCTGAAAATTCTCACCAAGCTTTATTTCTTTCTCTATTGCCAGTAGATGCCAGTCATGTACCCTTCTGCTATTCCCCATAGTATTGTTTGGACTTTCAGACATTATCATTTCAAGAGCAAAATGTATCTGGTTCTAGAAGAGACGTGGTAACAACTAGGCAACCAGGCTAATGGGAATTTCATAGTTCAATTATAATAGTTTGAGGAATTTGTGTGTGTGTGTGTGTGTGTGTGTGTGTGTGTGTGTGTGTGGCCTAATCACTTTCAATGGAGATCATACCAAATGAGTTGTTCAATCTCTTGTTTTGAGCAATGACAATAGAAATTGATGAATGTGATTCTTCTAAGAAGTTTTTTTTTTTTTTCTTGCCAGATAATGCTCATTTGAGTATATATGCTCTGGTATATTTGTTTAAAATGTAATGAAAATAACACACTTAAACTTACACTTTATAATCATAATGGAGAATAGAGTAACTTTTCTAATGTTTATTAAGAACAGTATCATCAAAAGAAAGAGTATGGAAATAATAAAAAAGAAGCTTAAATTCCAATTCATATTTACAAGTCACTTAATTTGTCTTTGACCTAGTTTCTTCATTTACATTGACATCAGTATCTAATTACATACTGTATATGAGTCTTTTCTAAAATGAACACAACAGATTATGCAAATAATCAGTTGAAAAACAGTTAAGTACATACTATGTTCTAGATAGCAATACAAATAAAATCAAAACCACAAAAACAGTCCTTACTTACTGGAAATGTAAATATTATGATGGTTATGGAATAAGAGGTCCTAAGCTATTCATATAATAACTATATCCTATAATTTAAAACTAAAGAGGAATTGCAAAGTGATCTAATTCAATTCTTTTATTTTAAAGAAAAACAATAAAGCTCTGAGTATTCTAGAAAAGTTTTTATTTCACAGATGTAGAACATAGCATATCTGGAATTTAATCCTAGGTTCCATGATGCTAAATCGAGATTTTATCTTCTAGGTTCTCTGATTACCAATATAAATCATAATTTCTCAATGAAATTGCTGTCCACTATTGCTTTGATCAAAAATATCCATTGCTTTGCAGACAACTTCATAATGATGCCAAATTTTGTTTTTTTAGAATAATAGCATTAGAAGGACTTCAGAATTCAATATCACATAGCCCATCCTGGAACATCCCTCTTATGTATTCCAAAGATGTCATCATCTAGTTGCTAAATGAAGAGCTTTAATTAGATAAAAATCCCTACCTCCCAAGGAATCACATTTTATTTTTTGGATTGAAGTAATGGTTTGGAGTCTTTCCTCTTATATTGGTCCAAAATATGTTTGTCTGCATCTTCTGACAATTCTGCTGAATTCTCTACTTTGGAGACAAACTCAAAAGGTTAATTTCTCTTTTACATAATCTTTTGTAGGTATTTTAAAGTAGTCATTATTTCTTCCCTAATATTTATCTTTTCATTGTTAAATATTAGCTTTTTTCTTTCAATTTTTAGAAAAATATCAATATCCTTAATCATTCTAATTGTCTTCCTTTAGACAATTTATTAATTTTCCTAAATTGTACCACCTATACAAGAGTACTATGAGCCTTAAGTGAAATAATGTGTATAAAGCATTTGTAAGTCATAAATCTTCATATATGACAGTTATTGATATTATTCCTACTACTTTTGCTACTTATTATCATTATTAATAATATTATTATAATTAACCCCAGGCCTACTACCTGGTGAAGAATTTATTCTCTGAAACTTTTTTTGCCCTGATGCTAAGCTCAAGCAATGTTTAAAAAGCTTAAGAGAGGTGTTCTGGTATACATTTCACAAGACTCATGGTGGGGAAATATATGTATTTAAATGTAATATGCATTACTAACTTTTTAAAGTCAAGACATATAAAAATATCAACCCCTAATTTATAGTAAATTCTGATTTCTGAAGTGTAAATACTTACATTGACTTTAATAATTTGTTCTTGCATGCTCAGAACTGGCTCCAGCACACCTTTATAACCAGAATACATCCCTACAAATATGTAGTTTGTTTTAAAAGTCCAATCATAAGTTTTTTTTTGTTTATACCTATTAAATTTTACTTTGCTCTATTTTAGTGTTCTACTACATATACATATTTTTTTAATTTTAAAGTATTTTATTTTCACAACATAATTTCACAGATAATTTGACAACATCGACTCTTGCATAGCCTTGTGGTTCAGATTTCCCTCTCCTTCTCCCCAAATACATGTTAAACATGTTAAAATATATGTTAAAACATATATATATATATATATATATATGTATATATATAAAACATATTTATACAATTTTCTTGCTGCACAAGAAAAATCATATCAAAGAAATAAAGCGAATAAGTAAGAAAAATGCAAGAAAACAACAACAAAAAGAGTGAGAATATTGTGTTTTGATTCATGTTCAGTTCTCAGAGTCCTCTCTCTGGGTGTAGATGGCTCTCTTCATCTCAAAATCACTGGAACTGGCTTCAATCATCTTATTGTTGGAAAGAAAACATATTGATGTTGCTGTGTATAAGAATCTTCTGGTTCTGCTCATTTCACTTAGCATCAGTTCATGTAGGTTTCTCCAGACCTTCTTTATAGAACAATAATATTCTGTAACATTCATATACTATGATTTATTCATCCATTCAGTTTACATGTCCTTACCAATAAAAAAAAGAGTTGCCACAAAAATTTCCCATATGTGGCACTCTTTCCTTCCTTTAAGATCTCTTTGGGATATAGGTCCAAGAGAAACACTGCTGGTTCAAAGGGTATGCACAATTTAATAACTTTTTGAACAAAGTTCCACAGTGCTCTCCAGAATCGCTGGATCCATTCACAGTTCCACCAACAATAAATTAGTTCTTAATTTTTCCCACATCTCCTCCAACATTCATCATTGTCTTTTTCTGTCATATTAGCCAATTTGAGAGATGTGTAGTGGTATCTCAGAGTTGTCTTAATTTGCATTTCTCTGATCAATCGTGAATTAGAGTAATTTCACATATGATTAGAAATGGTTTTAATTTCTTCATCTGAAAATTGTTCATATGCTTTGATTAATTTTCAATTGGAGAATGGCTTAAATTCTCATAAATTTGAGTCAATTCTCTATATATTTAAGAAATGAGGCCTTTATCAGAACCCTTAAATGTAAAAACGATTTTTAAATTAATTGCTTTCTTTCTAATATTGTCTGCACTTGTTTGTATAAAAACTTTTTAACTTAATATAATCAAAATTATTTATCTGGTGTTCAATTATGAATTCTCCATAGATCTGAGAATAAACCATCCTATGTTCTTCTAATTTGCTTATAATTTCACACTTTATGTCTAAATCATGAACTCATTTGGATTTTATTTTGGTATGTGATATTAGGTGTGAGTCAAGCCCTAATTACTGCCATACTAGTTTCCAATTTTCCCAGAAGATTTTGTCAAATGTGAATTCTTATAAAAAAAGCTGGGATCCTTGGGTTTGTCACTAATTAACTATTCTATTTCTTAACCAGTACCAAATGATTTTGATGATCACTGCTTTATAATATGGTTTTAGGTCTGGCACAGCTAGGCCATTTTCATTAGCCTTTTTTCATTAATCCCCTAGAAATTCTTTACCTTTTGCTATTCTAGATGTACTTTGTCATTATTTTTTCTAGATCTATAAAATGATTTCTTAGGAGTTTGATTGGTATGACACTAAATAAGTAGATTAATTTAAGTAGTATTGTCATTATTATATTCACATAGCCTACCCATGAACACTTGATATTTTTTTATATCTGATTAGATTTGACTTCATTTGTATGGAAAGTGTTTTATATTTGTGTTCATATAGTTCCTGACTTTCCCTTGGCAGATAAATTCCCAAATCTTTTATACTATCAACAGTTATTTTGATTAGAATTTCTTCTTTTATCTCTTGCTGCTGGACTTTGTGGGTAAAATATAAGAATGTTGATGATTTACATTCAATTATTTTGTATCCTGCAACTTTGCTAAAGTTATGAATTGTTTCTAATGTTTTTAAGTGAATTCCCTAGGATTCTCTATGTATACCATCATATCATCTCCAAAGAGTGATAATTTGGTTTCCTCATGTACTACTCTAAATCTCTTAAACTCTTTTTCTTCTCCTATTTCCAAAGCTAACATTTCCGATACAATATTAAATAGTAATGGTGATAGTGGGCAGCCTTCTTTCACTCCTGATTTTATTGGAAATTGTTCTAGTTTGTCCTCTTTACATATGATGCTTGTTGATGATTTTAAATAGATGGTACTGATCATTTTAAGGAAAAGTGCATTTATTCCTGTATTCTCTAGTGTTTTAATAGGAATAGGGGTTGGAATTTATCAATTTTTTCTGCATCTATTAATGATCATATGATTTTTGTTAGTTTGGTTATTGAAATAGTAGATTATGGTATATAATACTGAACCAGCCCTGCATCTCTGGTATAAATCCGACTTGGTCATAGTATATTATACTAGGGATGACTTTCTGTAATCTGGTTGCTAATATTTTACTTAACATTTTTACATCAATATTCTTGGGGAAATTGGTATATAATTTTCTTTCTCTGTTTTCACCATAACTGGTTTAGGTATCAGTACCATGTCAGTGTCATAAAAGGAATTTGGTAGGACTCCTTTTCCAATTTTTTCAAATAGTTTATATGGTATTGGAATTAATTGTTCTTTTAATATTTAATAGAATTCCCATGTAAATCTGTCTGGCCCTAGAGATTTTTTTTTATGGAGTTGATTGATAGCTTGTTCTATTTTTTGTTTCCTAAAATAAGACTATGTAAATATTTAGTTCCTCTTTCATTAAACTGGGCAATCTATATTTTGTACATATTTCTCTATTTCATTTAGATTATCAAATTTATTGGCATATACTTGGGCAAAATAACTCCTATTTGTCCCTCTAATTTTCTCTCCCTTGATGGAAAAATCTCCTTTTTTCAATTTTGAGAATAACAATTTGTTTTTCTTCTTTTCTTTTTTTAATCAAATTAATTAAAGGTTATCGATTTTGTTGGATTTTTCATGAAACCTACTCAGTTGTATTTATTAATTCAATAGTTTTTTTATTTTCAGCTTTATTAATCTCCCCTTTGATTTTTAGAATTTCAAATTTGGCATTTAATTGAAGGTTTTTAATTTGTTCTTTATCTAGCTTTTTTTAATTGTAAGCCCAATTCATTGATCTTCTCTTTCTCTATTTTATGCAAGTAAGGAGCTAGAGATATAAAAGTGTCCCTTATAACTATTTTGGCTGCATCCCACAGATTTTGGTTTGTTGTCTCATTATTGTCATTTTCTTGTATGAAATTATTGATTGCATCTATGATTTGCTGTTTTATCCAGTCATTCTTTAGGATTAGATTATTTAATTTTCAATTAACTTTTGGTTTATTTTTTTCTGGCCTTATATTTCATAATAAACTGAAAAATGCATTTGTTATTTCTGCTTTTCTGCATTTGATTTTCTGGTTATTATGCCCTAATACATGGTCAATTTTTGTATAGGTTCCATGAACTGCTGATAAAAAGTAAACTCCTGTCTCCATTCAATTTTCTCCAAAGATCTGTCATACATAACTTTTCTAACATTTTGTTTATCTCTTTAACTTCTTTGTTATTGTGTGGTTCAATCTATCTAGTTCTGAGAGAGCCAGGTTGACATCCACACTTGTATAGTTTGGCCATTTATATCTTTTTGCAAACTCTCTGAATTGCTCCTCTAGGAATTTGGATGCTTTACCACTTGGTGCATATTTATTTAATATTGATATTACTTTATTATTTATGATACCCTTTAATAAAATATAGTTTTCTTCCTTATCTCTTTTTAATTAGATCTATCTTTCCTTTTACTTGATCTGAGATCAGGATTGCTACTTCTCCTTTGTTTACATCATCTGAAGCATAATAGATTCTCCTTCAGCCCCTTACCTTCATTCTGTATGTATCACTATGCTTTAAATGTGTTTCTTGTAAACAACATATTATAGGATTCTGGCTTTTAATCCAGTCTGCTATCCACTTCCATTTTATGAGAGAATTTACCTTCACATTCACAGTTAAAATAGCTAATTCTGTATTTCCTACCATCTTATTTATCCTAAGTTAAGCTTTGCTCTTTCCTTTCACCCTTCCCTCCTCCTCAGTATTTTGCTTTCAATGACCACAACCCTCAACTGATGCAGGTTGTTGTCCCTTTAAGAAACTAGTCCTTTCAGATTGATTTATCCTTTTTGATTCCCAACCTATCCTAGCTGATGCATTATCAATTCAAGAAGCTAGGACTTTTGATTCACAAATCCTGGTCAAAAGCATCCCTTTGAATTCCAATAGGAGATCTGGACTCTCACAACCCCCATTGGATCTGAGACAAGTTGGGCTGTCCCAACCCCCATTCTAATGATCTGCTCAGGTTTCCCAACCACCACCAAGTAAATTCTAGCCCTCACTAAAACCCAGCGAGGAACCAACTTGGGGCTCTACCCACAGGCCCCTTTAGCTATATCTCTCATTATAAAAGAACCAAGCTGGAGTCCTCTCTTTGCAGAGGGTCAAAACATCCCAGCACTATGCCTGGCACCAAACACCCGCCACCCCCTTGAATCATGTTTTCAGTGCCCTCTTATCTGTACCTTGACCTTTTACTAACTAGACAACCTTACTTCCAAACCCTATTATAAACCTCTTTTATCAATCTAGATTTTCAGGTCTGTAAATTCCTTAACAGGGGACTCTTGTGCTGCAACTAGACCTCATTTAACTCTGTATTCTTGTGCCACATCCAAAGAGGTTGCAGAGGAGCTTTATTTGACTCCCTGTATCCTGAACCTGTCACTAGACCTCAATTAAACCCTAATTTCATTTGGGTACCCCAATTCTGAACCTCATCACAACCAGCCCTTCCCTCTTTTTACACCTTTCCCCTAATACTTCTGTTTTCCCTTCTATTAGTCTTCCCCTTTCTTTTCCCCTTTTCCCTCTGACTCTTGTATAAAGTAAGATAAGAATCTCTGTAAAACCAAGTATGTCTGATATTCTCTCTTTGAGCCAAATCTGATGACAGTAAGATCCACATAATGCTCATCCTCCTCCCTTATTTTTCTCAATTATAATAGTTCTTTGCATTTCATTAAATGTAATTTCCTTTATTTTTCCTACTTTTTCCTCTTTTTCCAGTATGATCCCTTTTTTTTTACCTCTAGTTTATTTTTTTCATATAATCATAAATAATGAAATTATATCAACACTTTCAGTATACCCAAAGCAGAAATATAGTTCTCTAGAGTTCTGTTCTTTTTAGGTTTCTCTTAAGTTCTGTGTTTTGAGTTCAAATTTATTTGTTCAGTTTTGGTCTTTTCATTAGAAAAAGATGAAATTCACCTATATGATTGAATGTCCATCTTCTTCCCTGAAAGAGAGTGCTCATTTAGCTGGATAGTTTATTTTTGACTGTAATACATGTTCCTTTGTCTTTTGGAATATCAGATTCCAGGCTCTTTGATCTTTTAAGGTGGTAGCTGTTTGGTCCTGGATTATCCTAATTGTAGCTCCTAGGTATTTAATTTTTTTTTTCTTTCTGACTGCTTGCAATATTTTTTCCCCTCGTGTGATAGTTCTGAAATTTAGCCATGATATTCCACGGGGATTTAATTTTCATATCTCTTTCAAAAAGTGATCGGTTTATTCTTTGATTAGTTATTTTATTTTCTGATTCTAAGACATTAGGGCAATTTTCCTTTATGATTTCATGTAAGATAATGTCTAGGGTTTTTTTGTTTTTGTTTTTGTTTTTTTCATTATGACTTTCAGGAAGTCCAGTAATCCTTAGATTGTCTTTCCTAGATCTATTTTCCAGGTCAGTTGTTTTCCCTAGGAAGTATTTTATATTTTCTTCTATTTTTTTTCTTTTTTGTTTGGGGTTTTTTTTTGTTTGTTTGTTTGTTTGTTTGTTTGTTTGTTTGTTTGTTTTTGTTTGACTGATTCTTGGAGTCTCATTGCATCATTCACTTCCATTAGTTCAATTCTAAATTTTTAGTGTATTATTTTCTTCAGTTATCTTTTTTAGCTCTTTTTGTAATTGGCCAATTGAATTGTTTTATTGAATCATTTTTTTTACATTTCATAATTTTTGTTTTCTAGTGAATTTGTATCTTTTTAATATATTTGTAGAGTATTTTATGCTTTTTCTATTCCTTCTTGCAATGATCTCATTTCCTTTTCCCATTTTTATTCTAACTATCTGTTAAAGAGCCTTTATGCAATCTTCCAAGAAAGCCTTCATTGGGGCTTCATCTGGAATTGTTTTGCCTTTAGGAACCTCAGGATTTGAGGTCAATTAAAAGCAGTCTATGGTGAGAATTCTTTTTGGTTTTTTATTCATTTTTGAGACTTGAGCCTGATCAATGCAAAGGAGCAACAGCTGCTTTAGTTTGCCTAGGGGCAATTCTGCTGATTGACTTCCAGTGCTGGGTAATCAGGGCCAGATCCCACACTCTTCTGGGGCTCAGTGGTTTATAATTTGTCTTTTGTAGCAAATCTGCCAACCTTCTTGCAACCAGGACAGAGTAGCCTGAGAGGCTTACAGAAGATTCCCAGGTATGTAAAACCTGCAATTCTCTGACTCCTTGCCCTGGTCTCCTAGGACTGTGGTCTCGGCTGGGCAAACTACCCCCCTGCCTGTTTGAAACAGACTTGTTGTAAAGTTCTTCCAAGGTATCTTCTTTTGAAGCCTAATCTGCTGTTGGTTTGGGAAGGTCAGAGGAGGTCACAGAAAGTCACGTCTGCCTTCCACCATCATGGCTCACTATCAACATATTTTAAAAAAAATCTGACTATGTCATCTACCAGATTATCTATCCAAAGTTCATAGCATATACAAGTTTGATAAACTTTCTGTGCCCTATAAAATATTGATAAAAATGTAAAACAGGAAGAATCACAGAACATATAGGAGATACTCCATTGGCAATTTCTTTCAGAAAAGATATCAATTTATTTATGATTACTCTTTGGACTTGGCCATCCAAAAAATGTATTGCAGGGGGCAGCTAGATAGTGCAGTGGATAGAGCACCAGCCCTGAAGTCAGCAGGACCTGGATTCAAATATGGCCTCAGAAACTTAACACTTACCAGTTGTTCGACCCTAGGCATGTCACTTAACCCCAATTGCCTCACACAAAAAAAGAATGTGTTGTATACCTACTAAAATCAAGGACTTAGAGTTAGAAAAAATATATAACAAAGCAGAATAAAAAAAAAAAAAAAAAAAAAAAACAGTTTATGTTCTCACAGAATTTACATTGTACTATAGGGAAAATATCAAAATTGAAAACAAATATAATATAGCTTGGAAATTGGAGATTAAATCACAAAATATGATAACCCCTACAAAACTACAACTCAGAGTTGTTATGAGACTCAAATTGTAAACAAAGAGACAGATAAGTTTTTAATCTATTGTATGGTGATTTATATTGTTTTGATTATTAAATCTTAACTAGAAATATGTATTTTATCTCGTCTCTTTCAAACTTCATTTCTCATAGTAATTTTTGTGATTTTTTTTGATATGATCAGTTATCAAGTTTCAATCAGAAGCAGTAGCATTTTGTATTGTATTTTTTTTTACAAAATATCTTAATAACCCTGTTTTTGTTCTTCTATTTTCCTTTGTAGTTCCAGCTCATTCTAAATTTTAGTAATCTATACATCAGAGGGAAGAAATTTTTAGGTAAAGATAGAAACCAAATGAAATTTTTTTTAACAGAATATACTATCACACAAGTGGACAAAAAGAGAAAATAGATAAGTAGCTCAAGAAAAAATTTCTCACCTTTAGAAGAGATACTGAGATACAAAGAATTTAAGAAGCTGTTCTGGGATCATAATGGTGGTGTAAAATGTGGGTAAAAAACTCAGCTTTTCCTGATTTCATATCTGATGTACATCATCATCATCATCATCATCATTATTATTATTTCACACTATCCATTTGCCATTAGAAGCAAAAAATAAAATTAAACTGCCACAATGATTGGAAGTAGCATGATAGCATTACTACATCCAAGATCCACAATTTCCAGTGGGGAAAAGTTAGGTGTCTGCAGTTACACAAGTTTGTGGCAGAATTAGAACTCAAACTCAATTTTTGGATGCCAAACCTATTACAATTACAACCTATAACAATTGAATCCTGTACCTTTATAATAATAACAGAAATACAGACTAAATCTTCATACTTTCAACTGATTAATATTAGAAACTCTTCAATTACTAGTTGTGTGACCCTGAGCAAATAACTTAACCCTCAATTGCTTCACCAATAAAAATAAAAACTAAGTTAAACTAAAATCTCTGAAGACTTCAGTAATGAATATCTACTTCAACCCTACTATGTCCTTTATAATGATAATTATAAATAAACTGAGAATCACCTAGTACTTTACAGATACCTTTCTTTCATAACAGTCCTGTAAGGCAGGTGGTAAAATGATCATTATTCTCATTCTATAGATAAAGAATCAAAATGTCACAGTAGCTAGTGAGGAAGACCTATGTTCCAGTACTTTTTCTAACTTATACTATCCCCATGACCTTGGGCAAATCAAGCAAATTTTCAATGCCTCCAGGCTTAAGATCTATGTTAAAGATATGCACTGGAGAAAGGAGTTTTCATAATTGGAATACTGATTCCAGGATAGTCAGAGAAAAAAAGCATAAAATAGAAAAAATAAGACTCAGGTTGATTAAATTATTTTTCCAACATCACACAGATTGTCAGTCCAAAAGCCACAACTGGAAAAAGGTCTCCAGATTCTGAGTCCTGAGCTTTTACCCCTCTACTTTTCCTTGGATTTCCCACTAAAACTGGATCTTATTTTCTAACATGAATGTAGGACTGATTTACAGAGTCAAAGTAAAGCTCCCTTTCTAAAGACCCAGGAGAAAAGTCAATTGACCTTATTGATCAAAGTTCAAAACCCATAAACTGTAATATGAAAAAATAAGGATATTGAGAATATCTTAAGAGACAAAAAACATTCTAAGGTTTTAGCTCATTTAGGATATGTGAAAAAAAAAAAAACAGAAGATAACTTTGGGATGGGCATGGATAAAAGAGGAAGCTTATATTAAGACTCTTGATTTTTCCAATAATGTTATCATATTTTCTATTTTTTGAACTGCACTAGTGTTTCTGATAGGCACATACATTTTAATCTTGTTTTGGTTGTGCTATTTTTTGTTCATTCTAAATTATCATATGTATACAACCCCCAGTTGCTTTTTTCCTTCTTTGTGTCAGTTTGAGAGCAAAAAGACTCCTGCTCTAGGTCTTTCACCTGATGCCAACTCTTGTACCATCTGTACAGCCCTCACTATTATCTTCCACTCACACAGAGGTCCCAAAGTTAACATTTCCATTCTTGGGTATGTGGCATGGTTATTAGAGAAGAGCTAGGAGTATGATGCTACTTACAGCATTAGCATATATTTTCCTGGCTTGTGGCCACCAAAATCCCAGCTACATTTTCTTCTCTGGTAATAGCTAATGCTCCAGTACCTAATGGCTTTTAAATACAGGATTTGAACATTTCAGTGTAATAAGCTAAAACGACAGTGAAACAACTTTATATTTTTCTCCAAATTTATTTTATTTAAAGAAACAGAATAAGAAAAAAGAAAAAGAGAAAATGAGTATAAAACAAAATGAAAGAAAATATTTCCCTCTTTTCATCTCCCCACCACACCCAAGCAGGTTATAATTAAGAAAGGATACATACACACACACACACACACACACACACACACACACACACACACACACACACACACACACTTCCTATTCCTGCTGACCCTTTGGTTTAATTAATTAAACTGATTAATTAATTAAACTAAACTAAAATTTCTGAAGATTTCAATAATGCACATCTACTTCAACTCTACTATATTCTTGCCTTAACCTTCCCCCACTTGTGGAGCCTTCCCCTAACTTTTTCCAACATTCTTTGCTTTCCAATCCACCAGCCCTCCTTGCTTATTTCTTTATATATTTTACAGGGTGCTATATTCTTCATAGTAATATGTACTGTTGTCTATTCAATCCATTATTGCTATGGACAGTTTTTTTTAGAACTGCAAGCCCTACCTCCTCTAATTCCTCTGTGTCTATTCTTCCTCAGTACCTCATTTGTATGGCATAATTACTATTTTACTTTAACTTTGTCCTAGTTTTTCTTTTGAGCTGCTCTATTATCAGTCTTAAACAAATGGTATTTATTTTCCATGTGAAAAAAAAACATAAAACAATTTGTCCATGTTGAGTTTTTTGAAATTGTTGATATTGACTATATATGTTAAATTTTCTATGATTTTTTAGTTTGATTGGTACAAGTCCTGGATATCTGAAAGTTTGTTAAATGTCCATCTATTTTTTTTATTCAACATTGTAATTTTACTAGATACGATACTTTTTGGCCACATATTTAGATCTTTTGATTGTCAGTGGATATAAATCCAGGATCTGCAGGCTTTTATTTTGTTTGTTGTTAAGTACTTTACAACTTTAATTATAGCTCCAGCATATTTGAATTGTTTTATTCTTGTTTCTTACAAATTTTCTCTGATCTGGGGGTTTCAAAATTTGACAGTAATATTCCTATGTATTTTACACAAACGACATTGTTGATGTGGTAATTAGTGAATTTTTCCTATTTTTACTTTCTCCTCATGTTCTATCACTTCAGGGCAACTTTCTTATTATTATATCTTATATTATTGCATCAAGGTCCTTTTTCTGGTCACAACATTCAGGCAGTCCAATTATTCTTATATTTTCCCTTTTTTATCTACTCTCCGGATCTGTCATTTTTTAAGTAAGATGGTTCATATTTTCTTATTTTTTTTCAATCTTTAAAATCAGTTATATTATTTCTTTAGTTTCACATAGCTTCACTGGATTCTCCTCACCCAATTATAATTTTCAAAGAATGATTTTCATCTTTGAGACTTTGTATCTTTTTTTCTAGTTAATTAACTTTTTTTTCATAATCTTGTTTTTCTTGGATGGTTTTTATTTTTTATTTTTGTTTCTCTTCAATGACTCACATTTGATTTTTAATTTTTTTTGAGTTCTTCTATAAATTTTCTATGGGCAGGGAGCCATTTCACATTATTCTTTGGGGTAAAATATTTTTTTACTTCTCTGAAGTGTCCTCCTCTGAAGATGAACCTGTGTCTTCCCTGTTATCAAAATAGGTTTCTTTATTCTTTGCCACTTCATTTTTTTAATAAGAGATATTAGTGTAAACACATCTTAATCCTGAGCTCAGGAGGATGGTGTCTCTGGCTTTATTTCAACTCTATCCTCTATTCAGAAACCCCAACCAAAATATATCCCCCTCCAGCAACTGGAGGCAACATTCCTGCCTCTCTACTTCTATACTCACTGGTGTGCTGGTTCCTTCTTTAGATCATACAATGAAATAGAGGATTTGCAAGCATTTTTGATGAAAAGACCAGAACTGAATGGAAAGCTTGATTTTCAATTATAGTACTCTGAAGAAGCAAAAGAAAGTAATCAGGAAAGTGATATCATTACAGACTTGATAAGGTGTATCTTTTTACATTCTTATATTCTCATTATTATGACAAAACAAGAGTATAAATAGAAAGAAGACACAAGTATGAGTTGAATAAGAAGGCATAATACCATTTTCCCCCCAAAATGATGAAATTACGAGGTGAGAGAAGAATGTATTGGGAGAAAGTGAAAGGGGGAAATGAAATGCTATAAATTATCTGCCATGAAAAAGAGGCAAGGAAAATCTTTTATAGTGGGCTCAGACAACAATTCCACAAACAGAACAGAAGGTGAAAGTTTGTGTGCTTCCTGCTGAGGTTCCAGCCACACCCAGCTCACCCAGAATTCCCCACTTGGTATTTCTCTGTTCTGCCCCAAATCTTGATTTTCCCCAATCTGTGCCCAGAGTTAATTTAGGTGAGCCTTATAAAAGATATGAAGGGACAGATTTGTTATAGGGAATGAAAAATAGCCTTACTATGTATCAAATATACTGCTGTTGTTATTACAGTAAGAAAAGCATATCCAAAAGTTATGTTATAACACTACATGGTTGATATCATGGGTTGTGCACCTAAAGAGCAAATGTTAGAAGCATGTCTACAATAGACCACATAAACACTAAAGAACTACAAATTACCTATAGCTCCAGAAAAAATTCAAAGACTGTTATGGGCCAGAACTTGAAACAAGGTACTAAGTGGAATTGAGGAGACAATGGTTAAATCTATTTTAGCATTGATTTAATCCTACAACAAATAATGGTTTCCTGGTGATGTAATGATTGATTTATACTCAGTGTAGAGCATATAAGGAAGAAGCTCTCAGGGCCAAAAAAGAGACAAGTGCACTAGAAGCTCTCAGAAGCTGAGACAGATTCATTCCTTCGTCCACCTTTGTGGTAGCTGGAGGCTGAAGCACTACCTCTGGCTTCAGAGAGATTTAGAGGTCAGAGAAGGAAGCAGGAGCTCAAGTTCTCAGAACCAAGGAGAGAGCTAGGCCTCTAAGAAAGCTAACCAGGCCCCATGAAAGAAGACAAGACTTTGAAAGAGATTATAAAGGATTTGGACTTTAACACCCTGGCTACTTGTGTGGTGATTACTAAACTGAAATGAAGGCTTTCTCCAGAGACTCCAAGAAAACCTCAAAAGAGAACATTACATTTTTAAAGAGAATATTACAAAAAACATGCTCCTTTTCAATATTTAAGATATGAAGTATATCCTAAGGTGTTTACAATATAAAAGTTTTCTTTAAGAACAGAGAAGCTGGGAGCCAAGATGGTGGAGAAGAAACACACGACTCTGTAAAGGTCCTCACTCCCTCACAACCAATTAGATAAATCAGCCTCAGAATAAGCCCAGGACTGATAGATACCACAAGGACTGGAAGCACGACTTACCAGCTGAAAAGAATCTGAAGTTTCAACAGGAAAGGTCAGTTTCCAGGGGAGGAAGAGAGGCCAGCACAGACGGCTGGGTGCTCACATACTGCGCCCATTACGCTGGGAAGGGCTCTGGGATCAGCGAAGCCACTGAGGTAAAGGAATCTGGCACAGGCTGTTAGCTCTTCTCTGCTAATTATTTAGCAGTTCAGAAGAGAAAGCCAAAATATTTTAAAACTCAGATCAGATTTTCCCAGGACCCTGGAGGTGACTCAGCAGATCTCGGCACCAGGGGGTGTGGCCTCAGCTACCACCTGAGAATAGTTAAGAGATTGACAAGTGGGTGGATACGGCCCAAGGCAACACACCCTGCCTAGCTTAGCTGGAGGGAGTGGAACTCAGCTCCAGGAAGTCCCAGAGAAGCGGAACCTTTAAACTAGGGGCCGCGGTTTCTGGCAGACACTTCCAGTTTGAGCACAGGGGCTTTTCACATCACCTGCTGCAGACATCCACTCCCCACCCGGACACATAGCCTGGGCTTTGTGCTGTCTTTACTATTCAACGCCCTCAGGCACAGCAGTGCTACTCACCTCTGAGGCACCTCCAGGGAGGGGGTGGGGAACTCTCTCCCAGAGCTCTATCTTAGCTCAGGTGCAGGAGCCTCTGCATCCATCTGGTCTGGGAGGAAGCTGGTAAAGAAGTAAATAAATAATTTCCTACCCCAGCGACAGACCCCAAAAGATTTTTTTTTAAATATGAGCAAAAAAGCTAGAAAAACTATAGATTCCTTCTATACAGAGAAGGAGCGGGTATCCAACCCCGAGGAAGTTAACAGCAGAGAGTCAGCAGATAACAACCCAAAGGGAAACGATCCCTGCCCCCCATCACATAACTCTCTCCTAGAAGAAACTCTTAAAAAATTGAGGGAGATTGTAGAAAAATGGGGAAAGGAAAGGGAAGCTATGATAGAGAATAACAACGTCCTGAAATTGGAGTTGGAAAAAATAAAGAATTCACAGGAGATGCAGGGAAACAAAATTTATGAATTAGAAAAGGTTAAAAAAACATAGGAAAGTAGGATTGCTGAATTGGAAAAGATAAAAAAGTCTCAAGAAAATAGAATTTCTGAATTGGAAAAAGAAAATAATTCTCAAAAAAAAAATTAGGGAAATGGAAAAAAATTCAATAGAGCAAAATAATTCATTTAAAAACGAAATTGGGCAATTACAAAAAGAACTAAAAACTGTGAAAGAAGAAAATAACTCCTTAAAAGTCAGGATGGAACAAATAGAAATGAATGATTCACAGAGAACCCAAGAATCAGTCAAACAAAACAGAAAAAAATGAGAAGCTGGAGAACAACGTCAAATACTTACTGGGAAAATCTATAGACCTGGAAAATAGATCTAGGAGAGATAATCTGCGGATTATTGGACTTCCAGAAAACTATGACCAAAAAAAGAGCCTAGATTCTATTTTACAGGAAATTATCAAAGAGAACTGTCCAGAGATAATAGAAACTGAAGGGAAAGTAGATGTGGAAAGAATTCATTGAACTCCTTCTGAAATAGACCCTAAAAAAAGAACACCACGGAAGATAGTGGCTAAGCTGCAGAATTACCACACAAAGGAGAAAATCCTGCAAGCAGCTAGAAAAAAACAATTTAAATACCAAGGTGCCACAATAAGGGTCACCCAAGATCTGGCTGCCTCCACATTAAAAGATAGAAGGGCCTGGAACCTGATATTCCAAAAGGCAAAAGATCAAGGACTGCAACCAAGAATGAACTACCCAGCTAAGTTTAGCATCTTTTTCCATGGAAGAAGATAGTCATTCAATGAAACAGAGGAATTCTATATGTTTCTAAGAAAAAAACCAGACTTAAACAAAAAATTTGATCTACATCCACAAGACTGAAGATAAACAGAAAAAGGTACACAGAACCCTTGAGAACTGTAACTCTGTTGTGGGTATATAAAAAGTACTCAAGGATAATTTGATTTTACTGAGATAAAAGAAAAAAAAAGGGGGGTGTAGTAAAGGGAAGGAGGTCGGTTCAGAAAAAGGAAAGGAATGATAAAAAGAGGGAAACTACATCCCAGGAAGAGGCATAGAAAATACACCATATCTGAGGGAACTTAGTGAGGGGGAGAATCATTGTGTGAATCTTACTCTCAGCAGGAGAGGGTCAAAGAGTAAATAATTAACATATTTGTTTTACAGAGAATTTTCTCTCACCTCATTAAAAGGGGGGAGAGGAAAAGGGAAAAGGAAAAGGAGAATAAGGGAAGGGACTTGGAGGGAGGGGGGAGGGATCCTAAAAAAAAAAACAGAGGGTTGCACGTCACAAGGGGGGTCTGTAAATTAAATATCGGGGAGGGGGATCAGGGGGGTCAAGGGAAAAAAGCATAATCTGGGGATAATACGATGGCAGGAAATACAGAATTAGTAATTTTAACTGTAAATGTAAATGGGATGAACGATCCCATCAAACAGAGACGGATAGCAGATTGGATCAAAAAGCAGAACCCTACAATATGTTGTCTACAGGAAACACACTTAAAGCAGGGAGATACATACAGAGTAAAGGTAAAAGGTTGGAACAGAGCCTATTATGCTTCAGGTAAAGCCAAAAAAGCAGGGGTAGCTATCCTTATCTCAGATCAAGCAAAAGCAGAAGTAGATCTCGTTAAAAAAGATAAGGAAGGAAACTATATCCTGCTGAAAGGTAGCATAAATAATGAAGCCATATCAATACTAAACATATATGCACCAAGTGGTATAGCATCTAACTTTCTAAAGGAAAAGTTAAGAGAATTGCAAGAAGAAATAGACAGTAAAACTATAATAGTGGGAGATCTCAACCTTGCACTCTCAGATTTAGACAAATCAAACCACAAAACAAACAAGAAAGAAATTTAAAAAGTAAATAGAACATTAGAAAAACTAGGTATGATAGACCTTTGGAGAAAACTGAATGGCAATAGAAAGAAATACACTTTCTTCTCAGCAGTTCATGGATCCTATACAAAAATAGACCATATATTAGGACATAAAGATCTCAAAATTAAATGTAGGAAGGCAGAAATAATAAATGCTTTCTTCTCAGATCACAATGCAATAAAAGCTACATTCAGTAAAAAGTTAGGGGTAAATGGAACAAAAAGTAATTGGAAACTGAATAATCTCATCTTAAAGAATGAATGGGTGAAAGAGCAAATTATAGAAACAATTAACAATTTCACCCAAGATAATGACAATGATGAGACATCATATCAAAATCTTTGGGATGCAGCTAAAGCAGTAATAAGGGGAAATTTTATATCTTTAGAGGCTTATTTGAAGAAAATAGAGAAAGAGAAGATTAACAAATTGGGCTTACAACTTAAAAGGCTAGAAAAAGACCAAATTATAAACCCCCAACCAAAAATTAAACTTGAACTACAAAAATTAAGAGGAGAAATCAATAATATTGAAAGTAAAAAAACTATTGAATTAATAAATAACCAAGAGTTGGTTTTATGAAAAAGCCAATAAAATAGATAAACCTTTGGTAAATTTGATCAAAAAAAAGAAAGAGGAAAATCAAATTGATAGTCTTACAAATGAAAAGGGGGATCTTTCCACCAATGAAGAGGAAATTAGAGAAATAATAAGGAGTTACTTTGCCCAACTTTATGCCAATAAATTTGATAACTTAAGTGAAATGGATGACTTCCTCCAAAAATATAGGCTCCCTAGATTAACAGAGGAGGAGATAAATTGCTTAAATAGTCCCATTTCAGAAAAAGAAATAGAACAAGCTATTAATCAACTCCCCAGGAAAAAATCCCCAGGGCCAGATGGATTCACATGTGAATTCTACCAAACATTTAAAGAACAATTAGCCCCAATGTTATATAAATTATTTGAAAAAATAGGGGATGAAGGAGTCCTACCAAACTCCTTTTATGACACAGACATGGTACTGATACCTAAACCAGGTAGATCGAAAACTGAGAAAGAAAATTATAGACCAATCTCCTTAATGAATATTGATGCTAAAATCTTAAATAAGATATTAGCAAAAAGACTTCAGAAAATCATCTCCAGGATAATACACTATGATTAAGTAGGATTTATTCCAGGAATGCAGGGCTGGTTCAATATTAGGAAAACTATTAATATAATTGACCATATTAATAATCTAATTAATAAGAACCATATGATCATCTCAATAGATGCAGAAAAAGCATTTGACAAAATCCAACATCCATTCCTACTAAAAACTCTTGAGAGTATAGGAATAAATGGACTATTCCTTAGAATAATCAGGAGCATATATTTAAGACCTTCAGTAAGCATAATATGCAATAGAAATAAACTGCAACCTTTCCCAGTAAGATCAGGAGTGAAACAAGGTTGCCCACTATCACCATTACTATTCAATATAGTACTAGAAACGCTAGCCTCGGCAATAAGAGCCGAGAAAGAGATTCAAGGAATTAGAGTAGGAAATGAGGAAATTAAACTATCACTTTTTGCAGATGACATGATGGTATACTTAGAGAACCCCAAAGACTCTGCTAAAAAGCTACTAGAAATAATTCAATATTTCAGCAAAGTGGCAGGATACAAAATAAATCCACATAAATCCTCTGCATTTTTATATATCACTAAGAAAATGCAACAGCAAGAGATACAAAGAGAAATTCCATTCCAAACAAATGTTGAGAGTATAAAGTATTTGGGAATCCATTTACCAAAGAAAAGTCAGGAATTATATGAGAAAAATTACAAAACACTTGCCACAAAAATAAAATCAGATTTAAATAATTGGAAAGACATTCAGTGCTCTTGGATAGGCCGAGCGAATATAATAAAGATGACAATACTCCCCAAACTAATCTATTTATTTAGTGCTATACCAATCAGACTCCCAAGAAACTATTTCAATGACCTAGAAAAAATAACAACAAAATTCATATGGAAGAATAAAAGGTCGAGAATTGCAAGGGAACTAATGAAAAAAAACTCAGAGGAAGGTGGTCTAAGTGTACCTGATCTAAAGCTATATTATATAGCAGCAGTCACCAAAACCATTTGGTATTGGCTAAGAAATAGACCGGTAGATCAGTGGAACAGATTAGATACAAAGGACAAAAAAGGGTACATATATAGCAACCTAATCTTTGACAAACCTAAAGATACCAACATTAGGGATAAAACTTCATTATTCGGAAAAAACTGTTGGGAAAACTTGAAATTAGTATGGCAGAAATTAGATATGGATCCACACTTAACACCATATACCAAGATAAGATCAAAATGGGTCCATGATTTAGGCATAAAGAGGGAGATAATAAATAGATTAGAGGAACAGAGAATAATCTACCTCTCAGACTTGTGGAGGAGGAAGGAATTTTTGACCAGAGGAGAACTAGAGATCATTATTGATCACAAAATAGAAGATTTTGATTACATCAAACTAAAAAGTTTCTGTACAAATAATACTAATGCAAACAAGATTAGAAGGGAAGTAACAAATTGGGAAAATATTTTAAAAACAAAGGTTCTGACAAAGGTCTCATTTCCAAAATATATAGAGAACTGACCCAAATTTATAAGAAACCGAACCATTCTCCAATTGATAAATGGTCAAAGGATATGAACAGACAATTCTCAGAGGAAGAAATTGAAACTATATCCACTCACATGAAAGAGTGTTCCAAATCACTACTGATCAGAGAAATGCAAATTAAGACCACTCTGAGATACCACTACATACCTGTCAGATTGGCTAAGATGACAGGAACAAATAATGATGAATGTTGGAGGGGATGTGGGGAAACTGGGACACTAATACATTGCTGGTGGAGTTGTGAAAGAATCCAGCCATTCTGGAGAGCAATTTGGAACTATGTCCAAAAAGTTATCAAACTGTGCATACCCTTTGACCCAGCAGCGCTACTACTGGGATTATATCCCAAAGAAATACTAAAGAGCGGAAAGAGACATATATGTGCCAAAATATTTGTGGCAGCTCTTTTTGTTGTAGCTAGAAACTGGAAGATGAATGGATGTCCATCAGTTGGAGAATGGTTGGGTAAATTGTGGTATATGAAGGTTATGGAATATTATTGCTCTGTAAGAAATGACCAGCAGGAGGAATACAGAGAGGCCTGGAGAGACTTAAACCAACTGATGCTGAGTGAAATGAGCAGAACCAGAAGATCACTGTACACTTCAACAACAATACTGTATGAGGATGTATTCTGATGGAAGTGGAAATCTTCAACATAAAGAAGATCCAACTCACTTCCAGTTGATCAATGATGGACAGAGGTAGCTACACCTAGAGAAGAAACACTGGGAAGTGAATGTAAATTGTTAGCACTAATATTTGTCTGCCCAGGTTGCATGTACCTTCGGATTCTAATGTTTATTGTGCAACAAGAAAATGATATTTGCACACATGTATTGTACCTAGACTATATTTTAACACATGTAAAATGTATGGGATTGCCTGTCATCGGGGGGAGGGAATAGAGGGAAGGGGGGATAATTTGGAAAAATGAATACAAGGGATAATATTATAAAATATATATATATAATAATAAAAAATTAAAAAATAAAAGAACAGAGAAGCTGAACATTTTAAATGACTTTCAGAAATTGATAGAAAATATCCAATGGATGTGTCCAGTGTTAGGATTAACTTAACTACCTATCAATTGCAACCATTATATGACATTTTAAGGGGAGACAGTACTTTAAAACGCATTATGCCAGCTTACAAAAGAAGCTCAAGAGGCTTTGAGAGAAGTTGAACTAGCTTTATCCAATGTAGCTGAGTCATTCAAAAACCCTTGGAAATATCAGTTTTTTTCTACAAAAGATGCATCTACAATAGTCATTCATCAAGAAGACAGTGTGATAGAGTAGGTAAAACTTCAGCACAACCAGAACAAAATCTTAATCCTTACCCAGTTCTTGTGGCTAGAATTTTATTAAGGGACATTTTTTTTTTCCTGAGGCTGGGATTAAGTGACTTGCCCAGGGTCACACAGTTAGGAAGTGTTAAGTGTCTGATATATTATGGGCCATTAATCGAGCAATACAATTATCTGGAATAAGACCAGACAACATATACACCTTTTATACCAATACACAAATTAATGTGTGCAATGAAACCATCCCAGAGTGGCAAATTTTATTGGCCACAGCTCCAAATTTTACACACGGGTTAAAGATTACCAGACTATTACATAATTGGTAATGGATTCTTGAAGAAAAGGTTTCTAAAGTTCCTCTTAAAGGACCAACTACCTTTACAGATGTATCCAAATGTTACATTTGTGCTGTATTCTCTTGTGACTTACCTATAAAGAGAGTAGTCAGAACTCCTTTTCAGTCCACTCAGCAGAATGAATTGTATGCAGTCATGCTTTATTATCCAGGAGATGTAAATATAATATCTGATTCAGCCTATTCAGTAAGTGTGGTACAAAGAATTGCCACAGCCCAAATAAAGTTTGTACCTTCCAATATATATGTATATATATATATATATATATATATATATATATATATATATATATATATATAGAGAGAGAGAGAGAGAGAGAGAGAGAGAGAGAGAGAGAGAGAGAGAGAGAGAGAGAAAGAGAGATACATATATGTATGTATGTATCTATATATAGATAGATCTCTCTCAATATATATACATATCAGCTCTTTAAGGAACTTCAAGAGCAATTGAGAAAGTTTCCAGGTAAGATTTATGTCTTGCATATCTACTCCCATAGTGGACTTTCAGGTCCCTTTTTTGATAGTAATTCAAAGGCAGATAGCCTTCTGACCATGCTGGCCTTTATTTCAGGCAGCCCAAGAATCTCATTCTAAATATCATCAGACTGCTTGAGCTTTACATTTACAGTTTTGGATAACAAGAGAGAAAGCTAGGAGCATAGTAAAAGCCTGTATAGCCTGCCTTACTTTCCATGCTCCTACACTCCCTCCAGGGAAGAACCCTTGTGGTTTAAGACTCAATGAGATTTGGCAAATGGATGTGACTCATTTTATATATTTTGGTTATCTGTCTTTTATCCATGTTGTAGTAGACACTTTTTCAGCATTCACTTTTACAATAACAGCAGCAAAAGAGACAATCCCAGTGGTTACTGAATTCCTTATACAAGCTTTTGCAATCATGGGTGTGAAGCAATCAAAACAGATAATGGATCTGCATATACTTCTAAACATTTGAACATTTTTGTGCATAGTATAAGATTTTATATATCATTGGCATACCCTTTAATCCTCAAGGACAGGGAATAGTACAAAGGAAACACACAGATATCAAGACACTCCTTCAAAACCAAAAGAAAGGGGGAGCCACAGGTAACCCTGGAGAACTTCTAAATTTAGCTCTTTATACTATTAACTTCTTGATTTTTGACAAAGATGCACTGGCTCTGGCAGAAAGGTTTTATAACCCACCAGAAGGGCAGTGTCCAGTGTGAGCAACTTCACTATCTTTAGATAATTACCAGGTCATGTGGAGAGATCCAGAAAGTGGTGAATGGAAGGGACCAGATAGGTTAACTGCTTGGGGGAGAGGATTTGTTTGTATTTCTACAGATGGAGAAGAAATTAGATGGGTGCCAATGAGCTGCATTCACCTTGTCCATTGAAGAGAGACAGAGAACTCCCTTGAAACAAAGGAAAAGACCCAAGAAACATCAGGTAGTTCCATGGCTGACTGTGCTGACCATTTAAAGAGCATGGCAGTTATGTCAATCAACTCATGAATATCAAAAATTGTTGATGAGCCTGGTGCAGGACTTCAAAACCAGCAGGAATCATTGGATTCCCTGACATATGAAGTAACAGACAATAGATTGGTGTTGGACTATCTCTTGGCTGCTGAAGGAGGAGTATGTGTGATTTTTATTAATATGCCCTCCTTCTAAGACTTATGGACATGTCCTCATATTGATTCATGTTGTTTGTGACATCACTACTAGCCTGTGTTATATTGCTATGTGCTTGTGTATTACCTCCCATGTTGATGGATTAATGTATACCTGTTTCAAATAAGACCCTTCAGCCCAGAGGAAATCTGCTAATAATATCTGATTTGGTGTTTTCATCTCTCTTCCTGAGAAGTCAGGGAGGGTGTGACTACTGTATTCTAAAACAAAAGAAAGTGGAAGATGTAGAGAGCTGGAATTCTGGAAAAGTATACTTGAAGCAAGGTTAACACAGTGGAAATAATGAGATAATGGTTCTCTATATCTAATATACACTTAGTATTTAGTATGGATATAATGGTTCTCTAAGTTCACACATAATCAGTATGCTGTAATGATGTAATTACAATATGGTATATAAAAGCTAAGAAGGATTGAAAGATAGACATTCTATTTTTGACCAGCTTAATGGTGGCTGTCTTGCCTCCTGCAATCCTGCAGTAAGATCAAGGCTGGTCTGGAGGTCCTACAGAAAGCTAGCCTGAACATTACAATGTTGGAAGAGAAAAATCAGAGCAAGAGGGAAAAACTAAGGGAATGATTAAAAAAAATCAATATATTTCATTCTGATTTACATATAGTCTTCTTAGTTCTTTTTTCCAGTAAATTTATTTATTTTAATACACATTTTAATAAGTTATGTTTGAAGAAAAATATCTGAGGCAAAAAAAAAAAAAATCCATAGGAGAGTTTCAAAAAGAAAAAGAAGTGAACAAAGTACATGAAGTCTCCTTAGTACATTTTCTGCATGTAGACACCATTTTCTGTCCAAAGTCTATTGGGATTGCTGTGGTTGACTGAACCACTGAGAAGAACTAAGTCTTTCATAGTAGATCATTACATGTTTTTCCTATAATTAAGTACAATGTATTCCTGTTTTTGTTTCATTCAGCATCATTTCATGTAAATCTTTCTAGACCTTTCTAAAACCAGCTTGTTCATCATTTTCCATAGAATAATATTCCTACCTTGATAAACCACAACTTGTTTAGGCATTACTCATTTGATGAGCATCTGCTCATTTTCCAGTTCTTTGCTACTACAAAAAGAACTGCTACAAACATGTTTGCACTAAAAACCTTTTTGCACATGTGGGTCGTTTTTCCTCCTTCATGATTTCCTTGGAATACAGCCCCAATAAGGGATATGCCCAGTTGCATAGCTCTTTGGAAAGATTTCTGAATGAGACATCAAACCAAAATCTGTGGGATGCAGCTAAAGGAGTAATAAGGGGAAATTTTATAACTTAAGAGGCTTATTTTAACAAAATAGAGAAAGAAAAGATTAATGAATTGGGCCTGCAGCTTAAAAAGCTAGAAAAAGACCAAATTTAAAACCCCCATCAAAAATCAAACTTCAAATACTAAAATTAAAAGGAGGAATCAATAATATTGAAAGTAAAAAAAAAAAACTATTGAATTAATAAATAAAAACAAGAGTTGGTTTTATGAAAAAGCCAATAAAATAGATAAACCTTTGGTAAATCTAATCAAAAAGGGGGGGCGGAGCCAAGATGGCGGAGAAGAAACACACGACTCTGTGAACGTCCTCACTCCCTCATAACCAATTAGATAAATTAAGTCTCAATATAGGCCCAGGACTGATAGATACCACAAGGAGTGGAAGCACGACTTACCAGCTGAAGAGAATCTGGAGTTTCAACAGAAAAGGTCAGTCCCCAGGGGAGGAAGAAGAGAGGCCAGCACAGATGGTGGGGTAGTGGCACACTGTGCTGGTTGAGCTGGGGAGGGCTCTGGGATCAGAGAAGCCACTGAGGTAAAGGAAGCTGGCACAGGCTGTTAGCTCTTCTCTGCTAATTATTTAGCAGTTCAGAAGAGAAAGCCAAAATATTTTAAAACTCAGATTAGATTTTCCCTGGACCCTGGAGGTGACTCAGCAGATCTCGGCACCAGGGGGTGTGGCCTCAGCTACCACCTGAGAATAGTTAAGAGATTGACAAGTGGGTGGATACGGCCCAAGGCAACACACACTGCCTAGTTTAGCTGGAGGGAATGGAACTCAGCTCCAGGAAGTCCCAGAGAAGCGGAACCTCTGAACTAGGGACTGTGGTTTCTGGCAGACACTTCCAGTTTGAGCACAGCGGCTTTTCACGTCACCTGCTGCAGACATCCACGCCCCACCCGGACACATAGGCTGGGCTTTGTGCTGTCTTTACTGTTCAGTCTCAAATCTCAGGGAAGCCGCTAAAACACAGCGCCCTCGGGCACAGCAGTGCTAATCACCTCTGAGGCACTTCCAGGGAGGGGTGGGGAACTCTCTCCCAGAGCTCTATCTTAGCTCAGGCGCAGGAGCCTCTGCATCCATCTGGTCTGGGAGGAAGCTGGTAAAGAAGTAAATAAATAATTTCCTACCCCAGGGAGAGACCCTAAAAGATTTTTTAAATATGAGCAAAAAAGCCAGAAAAACTATAGATTCCTTCTATACAGATAAAGAGCGGGTATCCAACCCCGAGGAAGGTAACAGCAGAGAGACAGCAGATAACAACCTAAAGGGGAACGATTCCTGCCCCCCATCACATAAATCTCTCCTAGAAGAAACTCTTAAAAAATTAAGGGAGTTTGAAGAAAAATGGGGAAAGGAAAGGGAAGCTATGATAGAGAATAACAACGTCCTGAAAGTGGAGTTGGAAAAAAATAAAGAATTCACAGGAGATGCAGGGAAACAAAATTTATGAATTAGAAAAGGTTAAAAAAACACAGGAAAGTAGGATTTGTGAATTGGAAAAGATAAAAAAGTCTCAAGAAAATAGAATTTCTGAATTGGAAAAAGAAAATAATTCTCAAAAAAAAATTAGGGAAATGGAAAAAAATTCAATAGAGCAAAATAATTCATTTAAAAACGAAATTGGGCATTTACAAAAAGAACTAAAAACTGTGAAAGAAGAAAATAACTCCTTAAAAGTCAGGATGGAACAAATAGAAATGAATGATTCACAGAGAACCCAAGAATCAGTCATACAAAACAAAAAAAAATGAGAAGCTGGAGAACAACGTCAAATACTTACTGGGAAAATCTATAGACCTGGAAAATAGATCTAGGAGAGATAATCTGCGGATTATTGGACTTCCAGAAAACTATGACCAAAAAAAGAGCCTAGATTCTATTTTACGGGAAATTATCAAAGAGAACTGTCCAGAGATAATAGAAACTGAAGGGAAAGTAGATGTGGAAAGAATTCATTGAACTCCTTCTGAAATAGACCCTAAAAAAAGAACACCACGGAATATAGTGGCTAAGCTGCAGAATTACGACACAAAGGAGAAAATTCTGCAAGCAGCTAGAAAAAAACAATTTAAATACCAAGGTGCCACAATAAGGGTCACCCAAGATCTGGCTGCCTCCACATTAAAAGATAGAAGGGCCTGGAACCTGATATTCCAAAAGGCAAAAGATCAAGGACTGCAACCAAGAATGAACTACCCAGCTAAGTTTAGCATCTTTTTCCATGGAAGAAGATGGTCATTCAATGAAACAGAGGAATTCTATATGTTTCTAAGAAAAAAAACCAGACTTAAACAAAAAATTTGATCTACATCCACAAGACTGAAGATAAACAGAAAAAGGTACATGGAACCCTTGAGAACTGTAACTCTGTTGTGGGTATATAAAAAGTACTCAAGGATAATTTGATTTTACTGATATAAAAGAAAAAAAGGGGGGTGTAGTAAAGGGAAGGAGGTCGGTTCAGAAAAAGGGGAAGGAATGATAAAAAGAGGGAAACTACATCCCAGGAAGAGGCATATCTGAGGGAACTTAGTAAGGGGGAGAATCATTGTGTGAATCTTACTCTCATCAGGAGAGGCTCAAAGAGTAAATAATTAACATATTTGTTTTTCAGAGAATTTTCTCTCACCTCATTAAAAGGGGGGAGAGGAAAAGGGAAAAGGAAAAGGAGAATAAGGGAAGGGACTTGGAGGGAGGGGGGAGGGATCCTAAAAAAAAAAAAAAAAAGAGGGAGGGTTGCGTGTCACAAGGGGGGTCTGTAAATTAAATATCGGGGAGGGGGATCAGGGGGGTCAAGGGAAAAAAGCATAATCTGGGGATAATACGATGGCAGGAAATACAGAATTAGTAATTTTAACTGTAAATGTAAATGGGATGAACGATCCCATCAAACGGAGACGGATAGCAGATTGGATCAAAAAGCAGAACCCTACAATATGTTGTCTACAGGAAACACACTTAAAGCAGGGAGATACATACAGAGTAAAGGTAAAAGGTTGGAACAGAGCCTATTATGCTTCAGGTAAAGCCAAAAAAGCAGGGGTAGCTATCCTTATCTCAGATCAAGCAAAAGCAGAAGTAGATCTCGTTAAAAAAGATAAGGAAGGAAACTATATCCTGCTGAAAGGTAGCATAAATAATGAAGCCATATCAATACTAAACATATATGCACCAAGTGGTATAGCATCTAACTTTCTAAAGGAAAAGTTAAGAGAATTGCAAGAAGAAATAGACAGTAAAACTATAATAGTGGGAGATCTCAACCTTGCACTCTCAGATTTAGACAAATCAAACCACAAAACAAATAAGAAAGAAATTAAAAAAGTAAATAGAACATTAGAAAAACTAGGTATGATAGACCTTTGGAGAAAACTGAATGGCAATAGAAAGGAATATACTTTCTTCTCAGCAGTTCATGGATCCTATACAAAAGAACTAAAAACTGTGAAAGAAGAAAATAACTCCTTAAAAGTCAGGATGGAACAAATAGAAATGAATGAATATGCTCCTAGGTGACATAAGTTGCATTCAGAAAGGAAGTGTTACTATGACCCTGTGTGACATATATTAGGACATTAGATTAGGACATAGATTAGGACATAAAGATCTCAAAATTAAATGTAGGAAAGCAGAAATAATAAATGCCTTCTTCTCAGATCACAATGCAATAAAAGCTACATTCAGTAAGAAGTTAGTGGTAAATAGACTAAAAAGTAATTGGAAAATGAACAATCTCATCTGAAAGAATGACTGGGTGAAAGAGCAAATTATAGAAACAATTAACAATTTCACCCAAGATAATGACAATGATGAGACATCATATCAAAATCTTTGGGATGCAGCTAAAGCAGTAATAAGGGGAAATTTTATATCTTTAGAGGCTTATTTGAAGAAAATAGAGAAAGAGAAGATTAAAGAATTGGGCTTACAACTTAAAAGGCTAGAAAAAGACCAAATTATAAACCCCCAACCAAAAATTAAACTTGAAATACAAAAATTAAAAGGAGAAATCAATAATATTGAAAGTAAAAAAACTATTGAATTAATAAATAAAACCAAGAGTTGGTTTTATGAAAAAGCCAATAAAATAGATAAACCTTTGGTAAATTTGATCAAAAAAAAGAAAGAGGAAAATCAAATTGATAGTCTTACAAATGAAAAGGGGGATCTTTCCACCAATGAAGAGGAAATTAGAGAAATAATAAGGAGTTACTTTGCCCAACTTTATGCCAATAAATTTGATAACTTAAGTGAAATGGATGACTTCCTCCAAAAATATAGGCTCCCTAGATTAACAGAGGAGGAGATAAATTGCTTAAATAGTCCCATTTCAGAAAAAGAAATAGAACAAGCTATTAATCAACTCCCCAGGAAAAAATCCCCAGGGCCAGATGGATTCACATGTGAATTCTACCAAACATTTAAAGAACAATTAGCCCCAATGTTATATAAATTATTTGAAAAAATAGGGGATATGGTGTATTTTCTATGCCTCTTCCTGGGATGTAGTTTCCCTCTTTTTATCAATCCTTCCCCTTTTTCTGAAACTACCCCCTTCCCTTTACTACATCCCCCTTTTTTCTTTTATATCAGTAGAATCAAATTATCCTTGAGTACTTTTTATATACCCACAACAGAGTTACAGTTCTCAAGGGTTCTGTGTACCTTTTTCTGTTTCCTTCAGTCTTGTGGATGTAGATCAAATTTTTTGTTTAAGTCTGGTTTTTTTTCTTAGAAACATATAGAATTCCTCTATTTCATTGAATGACCATCTTCTTCCATGGAAAAAGATGCTAAACTTAGCTGGGTAGTTCATTCTTGGTTGCAGTCCTTGATCTTTTGCCTTTTGGAATATCAGGTTCCAGGCCCTTCTATCTTTTAATGTGGAGGCAGCCAGATCTTGGGTGACCCTTATTGTGGCACCTTGGTATTTAAATTGTTTTTTTTCTAGCTGCTTGCAAGATTTTCTCCTTTTGTGTGGTAATTCTGCAGCTTAGCCACAATATTCCGTGGTGTTCTTTTTTTAGGATCTATTTCAGAAGGAGTTCGATGAATTCTTTTGACATCTACTTTCCCTTCAGTTTCTATTATCTCTGGACAGTTCTCTTTGATAATTTCCTGTAAAATAGAATCTAGGCTCTTTTTTTGGTCGTAGTTTTCCGGAAGTCCAATGATCCACAGATTATCTCTCCTAGATCTATTTTCCAGGTCTATAGATTTCCCCAGTAAGTATTTGACTTTATTTTCCAGCTTTTCGTTTTTTGTTTTTTTTTTTTTTTTTTTTTTTTGTTTTGTTTTGTTTTGTTTGACTAATTCTAGGGTTCTCAGTGAATCATTTATTTTTATTTGTTCCATCCTGAATTTTAAGGAGTTATTTTCTTCTTTCACAGTTTTTAGTTCTTTTTGTAAATACCCAATTTCGTTTTTAAATGAATTATTTTGGTCTATTGAATTTTTTTTTCCATTTCCCTAATTTTTTTTGAGAATTATTTTCTTTTTCCAATTCAGAAATTCTATTTTCTTGAGACTTTTTTATCTTTTCCAATTCAGAAATCCTATTTTCCTGTGATTTTTTAAACCTTTTCTAATTCACAACGCTTATTTCCCTGCAACTCCTGTGAATTCTTTATTTTTCCCAACTCCAATTTCAGAACTTTGTTATTCTCTATCATAGCTTCCCTTTCCTTTTCCCATTTTTCTTCAAACTCTCAACTTTTTAATAGTCTCTTGGAGGAGAGAGTTATGTGATGGGGGGCAGGTATCATTCTCCTTTAGGTTGTTATCTGCTGACTCTCTGCTGTTAACTTCCTCGGGGTTGGATACCTGCTCTTTCTCTGTGTAGAATGAGTCGATGGTTCTTTTTGGCTTCTTACTCATGATTAAAAAATCTTTTGGGGTCTGTCCTTGGGGTAGGAAATTGTTTATTTATTTCTTTACCAGCTTCCTCCCAGACTGGATGGATGCAGCGGCCCCTGCACCTGAGCTAAGAGAGAGCTCTGGTAGAGAGTTCCCCACCCCCTCCCTGGAAGTGCCTCACAGGTGATCAGCACTGCTGTGCTTTTAGGCCTGCACTATGTGTCCTAGGGACTTTCCCGAGGTTTAAGACTGAACAGTAAAGGTGACACAAAGCCCAGCCTTTGCGTCCCAGTGGGGCGTGGATGTCAGCAGCAGGTGACATGGAGAGCCCCTGCGCTCAAACTGGAAGTGTCTGCTCTGAAACCGCGGTCCCTAGTTCAAAGTTTCTGCTTCTCTGGGACTTCCGGGGTGGAGTTCCACAGCCTGCAGCCAAGCCCACTTCTCAATTTCTTAACTACTCCCAGGTGAAAGCCAGGACAGCCTAAGTCGGCCACACCCACAGGGCTGAGATCTGCTGAGTCACCCTGGGATTGGGGAAGATCTAATCTGGTTTTAAAATTTTAAGGTGGCTTGATTTCTCTTCTGAACTGCTGTTTTATAAGCAGAGAAGAGCTAACAGTATGTGCCAGATTCTTCTATCTCAGTGGCTTTTCTGATTCCAGAGCCCTCCTCAGCGTGATCGGAGCAGTGTGCCACCACCAAACCATTTGTGCTGGCCTCTTTTTTTTTTTCCTCCCCTGGGGACTGATCTTTCCTGTTGAAACTCCAGATTCTCTTCAGCTGGTAACTAGTGCTTCCAGTCCTTGTGGTTTCTATCAGTCCAGCGCTATTTTTGAGGCTGAATTTATCTAATTGGTTGTGAGGAAATAAGGACACTCACAGAGTCACTTGTATCTTCTCTGCCATCTTGGCTCCGCCCCAGAATTTACTAAATTATAAGTAAAATTAGAAGTTTAAGTTTATTATAAATCATCAAGAGATCTTAAATGGAGTAGAACTCTTTGATGGAATTAGAGTTCTGTGTATTCTGCTCATCGGCCCATTCTTCCCACCCTCTTATATATGATTTGAGACTATACAGAGCTATTGGGTTTGAATAGGCTTCAGTAAGGCTATAGAAAGTTTGATTAATGATAGTTCAAATTGTATAGAGCTTAAGCGGAGGTACTTAACGTGAATTCAGTTTTATTGATAGTTAAGTAGGGGTACTTAGCTTTAGTTCAGCTCTATAGAAAACTTGGGTGGTGTCTTCCGAACTCTATAGAAAGGTAAATTTGTGGTCCTTAACAGAGGTGGGGTTGGGCTGGCTTCTTAGGTCTCAATAACATGGGAATTTATTTGTTTTGGGGTCTCCAGGCTCAGTTTCCCTTGTCAGATTCCCATTATTTCCACCAATGAAGAGGAAATTAGAGAAATAATAAGGAGTTATTTTGCCCAACTTTATGCCAATAAATTTAATAAGTTAAGTGAAATGGTTGACTTCCTCCAAAAATATAGGCTTCCTAGATTAACAGAGGAGGATATAAATTGCTTAAATAGTCCCATTTCAGAAAAAACAAATAGAACAAGCTATTAATCAACTCCCCAGGAAAAAAATCCCCAGGACCAGATGGATTTGCATGTAAATAATACCAAATATTTAAAGAACAATTAGCCCCAATGTTAAGGGGATGAAGGAGTCCTGCCAAACTCCTTTTATGACACAGACATGGTACTGATACCTAAACCAGGTAGATTGAAAACTGAAGAAAACTATAGACCAATTTCCTTAATGAATATTGATGCTAAAATCTTAACTAAGATATTAGCAAAAAGACTTCAGAAAATCATCCCCAGGATAATACACTATGACCAAGTGGGATTTATACCAGGAATGCAGGGCCAGATTAATATTCGGAAAACTATTAGTATAATAGACCATATTAATAATCAAATTAATAAAAGCCATATGATCATCTCAATAGATGCAGAAAAAGCATTTGATAAAATCCAACATCCATTCCTACTAAAAACTCTTGAGAGTATAGGAATAAATGGAATATTCCTTAGAATAATCAGGAGCATGTATTTACAACTGTCAGTAAGCATAACATGCAATGGAGATAAACTGGAACCTTTCCAAGTAAGATCAGGAGTGAAACAAGGTTGCCCACTGTCACCATTACTATTCAATATTGTATTAGAGATGTTAGCCTAGGCAATAAGAGTCGAGAAAGAGATTAAATGAATAAGAGTAGGTAATGAGAAAATCAAACTGTCACTCTTTGCAGATGATATGATGGTATACTTAGAAAACCTCAGAGATTCTAATAAAAAAGTTATTAGAAATAATTCAGAGCTGTAGCAAAGTTGCTGGATACAAAATAAATTCACATAAATCCTCACCATTTTTATACAACACCAACAAAATGCAACAGCAAGAGATACAAAGAGAGATTCCATTCCAAACAAATGTTGAGAGTATAAAATACCATCTACCAAAGAAAAATCAGGAATTATATGAGCAAAATTACAAAACACTTGCCACAAAAATAAAGTCAGATTTAAATAATTGGAAAGACATCCAGTGCTTGTGGATAGGCCGAGTGAGTATAATTAAGATGACACTACTCGCCAAACTAATCTATTTATTTAGTGCTATACCAATCAGACTCCCAAGAAACTATTTTAGTGACCTAGAAATAATAACAACAAAGTTCATATGGAAAAATAAAAGGTCGAGAATTTCAAGGGAAGTAATGAAAAAAAAGTCAGATTAAGGTGGTCTAGGTATACCTGATCTAAAACTATATTATATAGCAGCAGTCACCAAAACCATTTGGTATTGGCTAAGAAATAGACCGGTAGATCAGTGGAACAGATTAGGTCCAAAGGACAAAAAAGGGTACAACTATAGCAATCTAGTGTTTGATATACCCAAAGATACCAACATTAGAGATAAAAATGCATTATTTGAAAAAAAACTGTTGGGAAAACTGGAAATTAGTATGGCAGAAATTAGATATGGACCCACACTTAAAACCATACACCAAGATAAGATCAAAATGGGTCCATGATTTAGGCATAAAGAATGAGATCATAAATAGATTAGAGAAATAGAGTATAGTCTACCTCTCAGAGGAGGAGGAAGGAATTTATGACTAGAGAAGAACTAGAGATAATTATTGATCACAAAATAGAAGATTTTGATTACATCAAACTAAAAAGTTTCTGTACAAACAATACTAATGCAAACAAGATTAGAAGGGGAGTAACAAATTGGGAAAATATTTTTATAGTTAAAGGTTCTGCTAAAGGTCTCATTTCCAAAATATATAGAGAATTGATCCTAATTTTTAAGATATCAAGCCATTCTCCAGTTAATAAATGGTCAAGGGATATGATCGGACGGTTCTCAGATAATGAAATTGAAACTATATCCACTCATATGAAAGAGTGTTCCAGATCGCTACTGATCAGAGAGATGCAAATTGGGACAGCTCTGAGATATCACTGCATGCCTGTTAGATTGGCTAAGATGACAGGAACAAATTATGATGAATGGTGGAGGGGATGTGGGAAAACTGGGACATTAATACATTGTTGGTGGAGTTGCAAAGGAATCTGGCCATTTTGGAGAGCTATCTGGATCTATGCCCCAAAAGTTATCAAGCTGTGCATACCCTTTGATCCAGCAGTGCTACTGCTGGGCTTATATCCCAAAGAAATACTAAAGAGGGGAAAGGGACCTGTGTGTGCCAAAATGTTTGTAGTGGCTAGAAACTGGAAGATGAATGGATGTCCATCATTTGGAGAATGGTTGGGTAAATTATGGTATATGAAGGCTATGCAATATTATTGCTCTAAGAAAAGACCAGCAGGATGAACTCAGAAAGGCTTGGAGAGACTTGCATAAACTGATGCTGAGTGAAATGAGCAGAATCAGAAGATCACTATATACTTTAACAACAATACTATATGAGGATGTATTCTGATGGAAGTGGATATCTTCAACATAAAGAAGATACAACTAACTTCCAGCTGATCAGTGATGGACAGAAACAACTACACCCAGAGAAGGAACACTGGGAATTGAATGTAAAATATTAGCACTACTGTCTAGCTACCCAGATTACTTATACCTTCGGAATCCAATACTTAACGTGCAACAAGAAAATTGGATTTACACACATATATTATATCTAGGTTATACTGTAACACATGTAAAATGTATGAGATTGCCTGTCATCTAGGGGAGGGAGTAGAGGGAGGGAGGGTAAAATCTGGAAAAATGAATACAAGGGACAATGTTGTAATAATAATAATAATAATAATAATAATAATAATATCTAGCACTTTTAGGTTGGATAAGTTCCCATTTTTACGATGAGTCAAGTGAGTCTAGCAGCAATTAAGTGACTTGCCAGGACTGTACAACTAACAAATATGTCAGGGATGATTCAAACTCAGCTCTTTCTGACTTCATATGCATTGCACTGAACTATATCATCATTACAAGTAGGGACTCAGTCTGTGCTTTAGTGCTCACTTGGCCAATGTTTGGGTTCTGGTGGCTCAGTGGATATAAATAGCAATTGTTTCTGTTTTGACCAGAATCCCTGAGAGCCTTCCCCTTCAGACTGATTTTTTTTTAACTAAGTAAAAGAGGCCATCCTTTGCCTTATCTTTTTTTTTTTTTTTTTTTTTTTTTTTTTTTTTTTTTTTTTTTTTAACCTATCCTTTATCATGGAATGGGTGTTGCCCATTTAAAAAATGTAAAGTCTCCCATTGCATCAGGGGGCCATCTCCAGTCATCCTGATCTCTATCTGGCCACTGGACCCAGATGTCTCTGGAAGAGAGAATGAGACTGGTGACTTTGCCCAGCCCTCTCTCACTTAAATCCACTTCCCTTGTAACTCAGAGCCTCACCTCCCTAATGTCATGATCCTTTTTAAGAACGAAGGATGGACAAGAACCAACACCAAGAATCCACCCAAAGGACCTATTTTTTCTTCTGGAAGGCTCTAGTAAGCTTTTCCTAATTCTGGGCCAAAATGCACCTTTCCTAATGGTTTGCTCCTAATTCTCTCTGAGGACAAGCAGGAATATGTTTACTTTCTTTTCCAAAAAGCAACTCTTCAGATACTGGAAGATTATCATTAAATCCTCCCAAGTCTTCTCTTTTCTAGACTAGAGCATATCCCAGTCTTGAATTCAACATTATCTTTCCTGGAAAGGAATCAATGGCAGGTCGATCAATGGCCCTAGGAGTCCAGCAGCCAATCCCTCCATCTTCTTGTCCAAAACACTGTTCCCAAGTCACCACTCTCCTATATGTATTTTCATCTTCTATTGGAATTAATTAATCAACAAACATTTATTAAGTCCTACTATGTGTCAGGCACTGTGTTACATACCAGGGATAAAAAAAAAAAAAAAACAGTCAAAATAGAATCTTTATCCACAAGGACAATAATATGTTTTAGTTTTTATAAATATTATATTTATTTTTATAAATATTTATTTATATTTTCTCAATTTTTTGACATTTTTATTTAAAATTTTGAGTTGCAAACTCTATCCTTGCCTTCCCTCTCATTACTTGAGATGGCAATCAGACATAGATTATATATATACAATTATATTTTAATATTAGTCATTTTGTTAAAAAATATTGGAATAAAAAGAAAAAATAAATAAAAAGTAGAAAATAACATACTTCAGTCTGTACTCAATCAATATTAGTTCTTCCTCTAGAGGCAGATAAAATGCTTAATGAAGCATTTTCCTAATGAAGCACAGTCCTTTGGGATTGTCTTAGATCAATATACTACTGAAAATAGCTAAATCATTCACAGTTTTCCATCAAATATTGCTGTTACTGTAGTGTACAACATTCTCCTAGTTCTGTTCACTTTACTATATATCAGTTCATCTAAGTCTGTCTAGGTTTTTTTTTTAGATCACTCTGCTTATAAATTCTTATATTTCATCACAATCATATGGTACAGTTTGTTTAGCCATTTCTCAGTTGATGGGCATCCCTTTGATTTTCAATTCTTAGTCATCACAAAAGAATTGCTATAAATATTTTTCTATAAATAAATCATTTTCCCCTTTTGGAGATGTCTTTGGGATATGGACTTAGCAGTGGTATTGTTGGATCATAGGGTATAGCATTGTTTTATAGCCCTTTGGTCAGAGGTTGCTCTTCAGAATGATTGGATCAGTTCACAACTTCACCAACACCATTGGTGTTCCAGTTTTCCCACATCCCCTCCAACTCCAACATTTTCCTTTTTTATCATATTGGCTGCTGTGATAGGTGTGGGGTGGTACCTCGGAGTTGTTTTAATATGCATTTCTCTGATGAACAGTGATTTTGAGCATTTTTCATATGACTACAGATAGCTTTAATTTCTTTGTCTGAGGGCTTTCTGTTTGTATCCTTTGACCATTTAGCAATTGGGAAATGACTTGCATTTTTAGAAATTTGACTCAGTTCCCTATATTTCATAAATGAGGACTTTTATCAGAACAAAAAAGAAAAGAAAGATTTCCAAATTTTTCCCTAGCTGTTAATGCAGAGATAATTTAATGACTTATTTCAATAGTTATTGTTACTTGTATTACATTTCTTAAATATATTTATTTATTAACTATTTTCTTTAAAATTTTGAATTCTAAATTTTTTCCTTTCCTCTCTCCCTCTTCTCTCTTTACATGAGATGATAAGTAATCAGATTTAATTTTTGTATGCAATTAAATTTAATTTTTCTGTGGTATATATATATATATATATATATATATATATATATATATATATATATATATATATATATATATATATATATATTTGTGTATGTAATGTATGTATTCAAAATACAACCTGCCAATGACACACAAGAAAATCACATTGAAAATTCAACACACTAATTACATGCCAAGAAAACCAATTCAAAATTTCAACATACCAGTAACATGCCAAGAAAACTAAGTCAATATTTTTCATCAGAATCATTGATCATTGTATTGCTGAGAATAGCAACATCATTCAGAGCTGATCATTTTACAGTATTGCTGTTATTTTGTAAGTAGTACACTTAACTTTGTATCAACCCATTGAAATTTTTCCAGATTTTTCTGAGAATATCCTGCTCACTGTTTCATATAAGACAATATTATTCCATCATAATCATCTAACAAAATTTGTTATTTTTTGAATGATCAATTGAAAGTTATCTTCTCAATTTCCAATTCATTGTTGATGAAAAAGAGCTGCTATAAATATTTTTTTTACATATAGGCCCTTTTTCTTTAAAGAAAAATCCCTTTTTGGATGCATGCCAATTAATTGGATTCTTAAATCAAAGGGTTTTTTAGTCTTTATGCATAGTTCCAAAATGCTCGAACTAAATTAGAATCAGTTCACAGTTCCACCAACAGTATCTCAATGTCTCATTTTCCCCACATTCCTTCAACATTTGTAATTTTCTTTTTCTGGTCTAGTAAGAAATATAATAAGCATGAAGTAGTACCTCAAAATTATTTTCATTTACACTTCTCCAATCAAAAGTAAGATTCAAATATTTTATATGGGTATACATAACTTTTATTGCTTCATCTGAAAACTTCAAATCTTTTATCATTTATCAAGTGTGAAATGTAACTACATGTAACCTACATGAAAATTTACCATGAGGCATAAAACCTCACAGTCAAATGAGGAAAGGCAAAAATATAAATGCATCCTTTTTAGATCATGATGCAATAAAAATTACATTGAACACAAATCAAAAGTTAATTGGAAACTAAATAATCTAATCCTAAAGAATGAGTGGAGGAAATAGAAAAACATAAAAATAATTGATAATTTCACCCAAGTGAATGAAAATAATCAGACCCACATTTATGGAACATAGCCAAAACAGTAAGAACCAGGATATTTTATATCTCTAGATGCTCACATGAATAAAATAGAGAAAGAGAAGATCAATGAATTGGGCATGTAACTAAAAAAGCTAGGGAAAAAAAAAAACAAATTAAAATACCCAATTAAATATCCAATTTGAAATTCTGAAAATAAAAAGATTAATACTGCTGAAAATAATGTTATTTTTTCAAGTCAGAGCAACAGAAAGACCTAGATGCCAAGTCTCCTCCAAACTTTTAAATCTCTCTCCTCATTCTTAATTTTCTATACGCAAAATATTTTGTACTAACAAAGAAATGACTCTTGTTTCTTAATTCTACAGAAATAAATAAATGCTACTATCAGTGACCACTACTTTTTCAATAGGAAAGGAATATATCTACTTAACTTTAAATAAAAATTCAACAACAAAAAATTCTCAAAGTTTGCTTGAAGTTTTTTTCACCTTTTAAAAACTGGCAGTGTCCTCTGGGAGCAGAAATGCATTTTTCTCTGGCATTTCTCCTAATAACTAATAAACTGCTCTTTCTACTTATCATTGATAGAAAGCCTAGACATGATGTTAAATATACAAGGACGTAATATAAATGTATCTGTCCTGGAGAAGTTTACATTCTATTAGGGAGACATATGAACACATAGAAATGTATGTAAAATGTAAAATAAATAAAAAAGAATATCAGGATTAAGAGACATTACTGAAGGCAATCAGAAGATTTATTTGGCAGTATTTGAGCTAAGCTTAGAAGGAAACTGTAGATTTTAAGGAGAGATGAGGAGGAAATGTATTCTAGACCTGGAGATGGCATGTGCAAAAGTATAGGAAGTGGCATATAGGAAGGAAAACAGCTAGAGAGGTGGTTATTATGGCTAGACCTCATAACACTTCTACATGTCTAATTATAATATAGCTGTTCCATGCTATCAGCATGATATAAAATGCCAAAAATTCACTGGGCTTGACAGCCTGCTTCATTAACACCAGAAGTCATGTCCAATCATGCCTTTCCAGATGATAGATCACAGGCTATTTTCATGTGGAGTGAGAAGCATATCAAATAATATGACAATATCTTTGAGCAATAGTTTAGAAAGCATGGATTTTGATCCCATTCTACCAAAAATGAACAGCTGGTTGAAATGCAAGGAAAAAAAGTTAAATAGAATTGTGATATATTGTAGGTGGGGGAAAATTTATATCTGACTGAATTCAGTCAAACTAATCTCAACATAAAAACATGACCTCACTTAGGATTATAGATATAGTCCAGAAGAGAGAATGCTATACCAGATGTTGAGAATTGGGTTGTGGATGTCTGACAACAAGATTGAGTACTATTGTTATTAACAAACTGTGTTTCTGCATTAAAATGTGAGTTTTCTTGGACATGATATTCTTACTAATTAGATACTAAAACTGATAGGAAAAAGGTGTCTGTGTTAAAATTCTCACTGGAATTAGTTAACATAAGATGGACATATTTTAAGCTTTCTATTTATGGATTCTGAGTATTTTATGAGGTATTCATTGTCTAATAATACACTGTATTATTATTATGGTGTATTATAATTGAAATAAGTTAAGATGGTTATGATATAGTCACAGTTCTCAACAAAATACTTGCATTTTATTTTCTGTCATTGGTTTTTAACTCTTTAAAAAAATTAGGATAGTCAGGTAGCCAGAAACTCTCAGGACCAAGTATCTTGTCAGGTACACAATAGATTATTAATAAATGCTTACTGATTAATTGTGAGTTGATAAAGAGGGATGAGGTAAATCAGCTGAATGTACCAGCACTGACAAGATGCTTTCCTTTAAAACCTTATATTCCCTAGGGTGTTAGGAACCATGAAGGTTTTTGTTGTTGTTGTTGTTGTTGTTGTTTTACCAATAATCTTTACCACTATTTTCCCTTAGTATTCTCCTAATTTCGAGAGCCTAGCCTGAACTGTGAAAAATCTGAATAATTTACCTCACTCTCCAATTAAGGTGTTTCTTATCCTCATTGTACACAATTGTCACATAATCATGGGAGGGAAGTACAATGAAGGAAAATAAGATGATTGTAATATATACATGTGTGTATACATATATATATCACAAAGAAGTGATAAATAAAAGATCATCTCAGAGGAAAAAAAAGCATTGAATTGATGGGGATAAGAAGGTGATTTTTAACTGGGACTATTACAATATGAAGAATAGAAGCAAGAGAATTCTAGGCAAGGAGGGATAACTAATAAAATGTATTAAATTGAGAGATGAAGTATTATATGAGAGAGAGAGAAACAGAGAGAGAGAAATACTTTCATTTGTCTACTCAATCCTATTTATCAGAACTGCATTCCAAATTTTCTATTTTCACCTATGCACCTATGAATGGCTGTTCCTCACCTCTGTAATAATTTCCTAAACCAGATTTTTAAATCCAGAAGAAAGTTCATACTTACCCATTGGTTATATGGTTCAGTGGATCAATGAGTAGACAAAACCAATGTCAGATCACTACTACACCACAAAAATATTGCGCTCAACTCTAGTTGACAAATTTTTAGATAAGATTGGCAATGGTAATAAGGATCTAGACAGTAATAACTAGAAAAGCAATATGGTTAGAAATCATGTTATATGAGTTACAGTAAAAGGAACTGAGCTATTTGGGCTGCAAAAAGAAACTCTTTTGTCTTACTTAAAGCATAAAAAGCTTTGTTTTTTTAAAACATAGCATTCCTAAGTATGTTTGTTTGTTTTTTTGTTGTTAAATATAGCCTAACCATCTTCCTTCCACTCTTCTTATTTCTTTTTCCTTCCACTTATTCTTCATCCTTTAATTTTATATTTCAATGATACTGACCTTCTTACTACACTTTGCATATAATACTTCATCTCTCAATTTAATACAGTTTATTAATTATCCTTCCTTGCCTAGAATTCTCTTGCTTCTAATCTTCATATTGTAATAGTCCCAGTTAAAAATCACCTTCTTATCCCCATCAATTCAATGCTTTTTTTTCCTCTGAGATGATCTTTTATTTATCACTTCTTTGTACATTGCTATTTCTACCTTGTCTGCCTTCTTAAAATGTGAGGCCATTTACAACTTGAACTGTCTTTTGCCTTACTCTGTAACCCAGGACTCAGCACATTGTTTGATGTGACTTGCAGTGGACCAATAATAAATGTTTTTTTTATTTTATAAAATAATTTTGTATATATATCTTGCCCAAACAAATAAATCATGAGCTTTTAAAGTGAAAGGACAATATTATTTTAGATGTTAGGTCATATTTAAAAGTACAAGTGCCTAAAATAGATTAGATGATTAATAAATGCTTGTTAATTCACAGCTATAAAGACAGATATAAACAATTGGAAAAATATGAATTGCTGATGGGTAAGCCGAGCTAATAAAAATGACAAATCTACCTAAATTAGTCTACTTGTTCAATGCCATACCAATCAAATGCTCAAAAAATATTTCATAGAACTAGAAAAATAATAACAAAATTCATCTGGAAGAACAAAATGTAACAAATATCAAGGTAATAAATGAAAAAAAAATAAAAGATGGTGGCCTATCAGTAGCAGACCTACAACTCTATTATAAAGCAGCAGTCATCAAAACCATATAGTACTGGAACACATATTATGTTCACTTTTTTTTTTCTTTTTTTCTCTCCCATGGCTTTTCCCTTTTCTTTTGATTTCCTCTCCCAATATGATTCACAAAGCAATGTGTATTAAAAGTGATTAATTAATAAAATGGAAAAAATGGTACTAAGAAATACAATGATGGATCAGTAGAATAAGTTAGATACATGTGACAAAATAATCAATGATTATAGTAATCTAGTATTTCATAAACTCTCAAACTCCAGCTTCTAGGATAAGAACTCACTATTTCACATGCAAAAAAAAAAAAATTGGGCAACTTTGATTACATTAAATTGAAAAGTTCAAAACTAACATGGAGCAGATTAAAAGGTAAATACAGAGCTGGGAAAAATTTAAAGGCCTCATTTCTAAAATATATAGAGAACTGTATCAAATTTATAAAACTACAAGTCATTCCCAACTGATAAATGGCAAAATGACATAAACAGACAATTTTAAATGAAATAATGAAAGCCATCAACAATCATATAAAAAAAATTTTTCTAAATTACTACTCATTTATATCTTTCAGATTGGCTAAAATGATAAGAATAGATAATGATAAATGTTGTAAGGGATATGGGAAAACTGGGACACTAATATATTGTTGATGGAGTTTTGAAATGATCTAATCATTCTGGAGAGCAACTCATAAGTATGCCCAAAGATCTACGAAACTGGATACCTTATGATCTTGTAATGCCACAACTGGGTCTGTATCCCAAGAAAATCATAAAGGAGAGAAAAGGACCCACATTTGAAAAAAAAAAATTTGTGGCAGTTTTTTTTTTTTTTTTTAATGGAACTGGAAATTAAATTAAGAATTGGAAAATGAGTAGATGTCCATTAATTGAGGAATAGCTGAATAAATTACGGTATGCAAAAGTAATTTAATATTATTCTTGCATATAAAATTATGAGCAGGATGATTTTAGAAAGGTCTCTAAAACTTTACATGAACTAACACTGAACAAAACAAACAGAACCAAAAAACAGCAGTATACACAGCAATAGCAACATTGTGCATTTGATTATCAACTATGATGGACTTGCTTATTCTCATCAATTCATTGTTCCAAGGCAATACCAATTAACTTTGAATGGAAAACATCATCCCAATACCGAAAGAAAACTATGGAGACTTCATGTAAATCAAGACATTCACTTTTTTCCCCTTTTTCTTCTGTTTTTTTTTTTGTTTGTTTGTTTGTTTGTTTCACAGTTTTCCCCTTTTGTTCTAAATTTTCTCTGCCAACATAATTCATGAGGAAATATGTTAAAGGAAAAAAATAATGTATATGTATAAATACAAAAATGCTGTTTCTAACATATATCTGGGGAAAATAAAAGTAATAAAATTATCTTGAAAGGAAAACATATTCAGCCTTGGAACCCTGTACAGCCATCTTCAAAAATCATTTAGTTTTACAACTATTAATGCAGAGATTCACATATAGAAAAGAAGCATATAGAAGAGGGAACAGACTGGGCAGGTTTAAAGAATGGTGAGAATAATTTTCCTTGAATACCTTCTCATAGTGAAGGAGCTGTGTTCAAATTCATAATAGGACTATAAATATCAAGGCATAGTATGAGTCATTGGGGAAAGTTAGATTCACTGTGGAGGAGAGGAGAGTTGAAATGTTGGAATACTTTTTCTAAAACTCAATGGAGAGCAAATGAAGGAACTTTGGATGTGGGAACTTACTTTAGGAATCTATATTTGTCATGGTGACATTTGGGGCAATCTTGTTTCCAAAGCTGAAGAGTTAAATTAAATGGAAATTCTTAAAATTATGAACTACTAAATAACATTTTTATCTATTAAAGTGAATTTTCTTGCCTGCTATATCTCTCTTCCCTACACCCCCTTCAAATAATTGTTTCAGTATGCATTTCATGAAGAAATGCCTTTTCACATTTCCATTATTTCTCTAGGTAGAATTCTTATGGCCCTTCTTCAGTCAATACCATTATTCAAGCATTAGACTGAAAATATACATCTAGATTTATGGGTTATCACTCAAACTAGAAGGGAAAATAAAAGTATCACCATCGAAATTTCTTTTTTTTTCAAAGTTTCTAATGATGCCCACACCCCACCTTTTATTATCTTGCATTCTCAGAAGGAACAGATGGTTAAGTAATCAACTAGGTGTGAAAATATGCAACATCATTTCACACATCTAAAGCAAGGAGAAGACTGTTCTGAGTGCCTAGAGATAGAGATAAATTAGGAGGATGGAGAAGGCTTGTTTGGGTTTTTGGTTTATTTTTTATAAGAATATTTCACGTTCAATCATTTAGGTTAAAAATGTTACAAAAGGAATATATGAGATTTGTGGAACTTGATGAAATGAATGTGGCATGTGTTGTTCAAGGAAAAAAAAGATGCTTACTATTTTTTTTTACATTATAAGCTAGATTTAAATTATCAAATGAATCACACATTGAGGAGGCCTTAATACCATGATGCCAAAGCAACAATTTAGAATAAAAGGAGTCAGTTGCTTGGTACTGTGAAAATACAAATCTGATTAATTGGCTCTATTATAGTTCCCTCTTATACTTTTCCTCTTCCCCTCCTCCTCTTACCTTATTATTGTCTTTCTTCATTTCCTACTCAAGAAGCTTCATTAGCTTCTTATTACCTATAAGAGCAAATACAAATTCCTCTGACATTTAAAACCCTTCATGTCCTGTCCAGACAAACTTTCCCAAACTAGTTTATCCTTTACTCCCCTTATACTCATCATATTTCTTTTTTTTTTCTTTTTTCTAAAATATGTTTATTTAGGTATTTTAGTTTTTGTTTAATATTTAACTCTCAAATTTCTTTCATTTATTTATTTATTTTGATTTGATGTATTATTTATTTGATATTTAATATTTTATTTTCCATAGTTAAATGTATTTTTTTTTACATTTTTAACACACTGAGTTCTGTATTATTTCCCCACCCCACCACCATTGAGAAGGTACATGTGAAATTATATAAAACATTTATATAAAGTAATATTGTGAAAGATTCCTTCCCCACCAAAAAATAAAACCCTCACAAAATAAAAGGAAAAAAGTATGTTTCCATCTGTATTCAGCCACAATCAGTTCTTTCTCTGAGTATGGATAGCATTTTTCATCATAAAAATTCAAAGTAGATTTGGATCATTGTATATCTGAGAATAACAGTCATTCCCAACACAGAACATTTCACTTTTCATGAGCTCATAGAGGAGTTTCCAGGTTTTTCTGAGTGCATCGTGCCCATCATTTTTATAGAACAATAGCATTCAATCATAATCATACAACACAATTTATTCAGTTATTCCACATTGATGGGCATCGCCTCAATTTTCAGGGTTTTTTTGCTCTGAGAAAAGAGCTGCTATAAATATGTTTGTAATGTTTATACACACACACACACATGTGCACACATACACATTTTTCCTTTAAAAAAAATCTCATTTTGCATACATGCCTAATAGTATATTGCTAAGTCAAAGGGTATGCAAGATTTTATAGCCCTTTGGGCATAGCTCCAAATGCTATACAAAATATTTGAATATATTCTCCTCTATACCACCATAATTTGGAAAAATAATATGGGAGAACACAACCACAAATATTGTTTTTTAGACATAATGCATATAAAGAATTGAGCCAAATTTATAAAAATAAGAGCAATTTTCCAATTGATAAATAATCAAAAGACTTATTTTTATAAATATGACTCATATGTAGGAGAGTGTCTCTAGATATTAAGAGGGCAATGTTTATTTTGGTCTATGTTATATCATCAAAATAATAATTTTTAACTAATTTAATATATTCATAATATGCATAATATTCATTGGTTAAATTGTAATGATGTGTTAGTTGTTGTCAGTTAATGGGAGGGAGAACATCAGAATGTGAGCTTGAACTGAGAACATAAGATATGATATCTGTAATTTTAAGGGTACCTCTACATCTTTAGGCAGGAAATGTAGCCTGGGGGACTGATGAGAGTAAGGCTCACTCACTCACTTTCTCCTTTCCCTCTCCCTCTTTCCTGTAAAAGCTTTTTCTTGCTCTTTTAAATTGGGAGATAACTTACATCATTCTACTTCTACTTGTTCTTTTATCCTAGTACATTCTTCTCTCACCCCTTAATTTTATCATTTAAAAAAATTATCAATTTGTGTTCAATTCACACTTGTGCCATCTGTCCATATATACTCCTTCTAACAGCTATAATAATGAGAAAGTTTTTGCTTGAAAATCCTCTATTTCATTGAATATCCACCTTTTCCTTTGAAGGATTATAGTTATTTTTTGCTAGATAGGTGATTCTTAGTTGTAGTCCTGGCTCCATTGCTCTCTGGAATATAATATCCAAAGCCCTTTGGTCCCTTAAGGTAGATATTGTTAAATCTTGCATTATTCTGACTATAGTTCACTATACTTAAATTGTTTCTTTCTGGATGTTTGCAATATTTTTCTCCTTGAGTTTGGAGTTTCTTTCTGAATTGTAATGTTCGGGCTAGTTTTCTGGAGGATCTCAGGATCAGCCTGAGTCCTTGGTCTTATTGATGAAGGTAGGACAGCCACCAAAAGGCTGGTCAAAGATAGAATGTCTCATTTTCAGTCCTTCTCAGCCCTTATACACCTTAGTACAATTACATCATTATAGCATACTGAATATGTGTGAACTAGAGTACCATTACATCATCTTACTAAGTATTAAATATATATGTGAATTAGAGAACCATCATTTCATCAATTCCACTGAGTCATCACCTTGTTTCAAGTATACTTCTCCAGAGTTCCGACCCTGTACAATGGATGTTTGAAATATTTTCTCCTTGAGCAGGAAGTTCCTGAATTTGGCTATATAATATTCCTGGGAGTTTTCATTTAGGAATGTCTTTCAGGACATGATAAGTAGATTCTTTCAATTTCTATTTTATGCTTTGGTTCTAGAATATCAGTACAATTTTCCTTGATAATTTCTTGAAAGATGATGTCCAGTCTTTTTTTTTTTATCATGACTTTCAGGATGACCAATATTTTTAAAATCATTTCTTCTGGATGTATTTTATAGTTCCATTCTTTTTCCATTGAGATATTTCACTTTTTTCTATTTTTTTTCATTTTTTTTTATTTTATATTATTTTATCTTTCATTTTCTCTATTAAGTTCTTTAAGGATTATATTTGTTAGTGAATTTTTGTACCTTCTTTCCCTTTTGAACAATTTTGGTTTTTAAGGCATTCTTCTCATTAGCTGTTTGTATTTTTTATTACTCTCAATTCTTTTCCTATTTTTTTCTCTCTTACTTGATTTTCAAAACCCCTTCTGTGACCTGAGCCTGATTCTATTTTTTTTTGGAGGCTTTAGATATAGGAGATGTAAATCATATTCTGAATATGTATTTTTATCCTACTTGTCACCATAATAACTTTAAATGATCAGAAGGTTTTTTTTTTTGTTTGTTTGTTTGTTTTTCCTGTTATTTGCTCATTTTCTTATCCAATTACTCAGCTTTTAACTTTTTTTTTTTTTTAATGTAGGGCTCTGTTTTAAGACTTGAGGGTCCACTATCCCAAGTTTCAAGTATTTTGTGTTGCTATTTTCAGAGATCCTTCAAAGAGATCCTATCTCAAGCACTTTTTTCTGTCCTGGAGCTGTTAGAAGTGTCCTTGCCCCATTGTAATTATATGATCTGTTATACTAAAGCAACAGAGTCCTACTTTACTAACTTTGGGGCCACTGGAGTTGTAGTTGGGGCTGTGTTGGTACATTTGTCGGTGCAACCTGTGCTAGAATTGCACACTAGTCTCCCACCCTATTGCCACAAATATTCTCAGTTGACCTTCAAAGTCTTCTCTGGTGTTCCCAGGCTGAGAGTTCCAGAAGCCTTCTGTGCTGCTGCTGATTCATTGGTCCCACCACAATGACAATGGGGCCCATGTTGGGACTGGGGTCAGACTGGACTAACCTGCACTTGGATTACATGCTGGGTTCTTATCCTGCTTCCAAGAACTTTGCCTGATATTTCAAGCCCTCTTTGGTCTCTCTTGGCTGAGAGGTCTGGAAGCTACCAGCACTACTGCTGATTCAGTGGGGCTGGGGTTGGTATGCATCTGTGCTGACACAGACTGCACTGGGATCACATGATGGACTCCTACCCTGGTGTCACAGAATTTTTTGTTGAACTTATAAATTGCTTTCAGCTGGAAAATATTCTACTCAGTTTATTTGGGTGTTCAGATACTCTAAAATTTGTTTTCAGTCATTATCTAATAGCTTGCTCAATTTCTTTTTCTAAAATGAGACTATTAAAGAAATTTATTTTCTTTTCTGTTAATCTGGGAAATTTATATTTTTTGAATGTTGGATTTACTATCATAAAGTTAGGCAAAATAGTTTCAAATTATTGCTTTAATATCTATTTAATTGATGGTAAGTTCACCCTTTTCATTTTATTTTTTAGTAAAGTTACTTTTTTGAATACACATTGCTTCATAAATGTTGTTGGGAAATAATCTGAGCAAAAAGGAAAAACTATAGGAGAGATTTCTTTTTTAAAAAAAAGACAGAAAAATAAACGAAGTGAACATAACAAGTGTTGATTTATATGCAGTCTCCTTATTTCTTTTTCTGGAGGCAGATGGCATTTTCTTTCCAAACTATGTGGAGATTGTTTTGAATCATTGAACCACTGAGAAGAACCAAGTCTTCCATAGTTGATTATCACACATTCTTGCTGCTATTTCTGGTTCTTCTAATTTAGTTTAGTATCATGTAAATATTTCCAGACCTTCCTAAAATCAGCTTTTGATCATTTTAATAAAACAGTAATGTTCCATTACCTTCATATACCACACCTTATTCAGTAATTCCCAGTTAATGGACATTTATTCATTTTCCAATTCTTTGCTATCACAAAAAGAGCTGCAACAAACATTTTTGCCCATGTTGTTTTCCCTCTTTTATTGTTTTTCTTGGGATATAGACCCAGTAATGATACTGCTGGGTCAAAGGGTATGTACAGTTTTATAGCCCTGCAGGGATAGTTCTAGATTGTTCTCCTGAATAGTTGAATCATCTCATAACTCCACCAACAATGAATTAGTGTCCAGTTTTCCCACATCCCCTCCAACATTTTTCATTATCTTTCCCTGTCATCTGAGCCAGTACCTCAGAATTGTTTTAACTGGCATTTCTTTAATCAATAGTGATTTAGGGGATTTTATTTTATGACCATAGATGGACTTAAATTCATCATCTGAAAATTATCTGCTCATATACTTTTACCATTTTGCAATTCATAATGCTCACTAGTTCTTCTTTGGCTATAAATTCATCTCTTCTCCAAAGATCTAATACATAAATTATCCTTTGTTCTTGTAAATTGTTTATTGTATCATCATTTATTCCCCAAATCACATGTTGGAAAAGGTCAAGAATTTCAAGGTAACTAATGAAAAAAAAAATCAAATGAAGGTGGCCTAGCTATACCTGATCTAAAACTATGTTATAAAGCAGCAGTCATCAAAACCATTTGGTACTGGCTAAGAAATAAACTACTTGACCAGTGGAATAGGTTAGGTACACAGGACAAAATATTCAATAACTACAACAATCTAGTGCTTGACAAACCAAAGAGCCCAGATTTTTGGATAAGAATTCACTATTTGAAAAAAAAAAAAACTGCTGGGAAAATTAGAAACTAGTAGGGCAGAAATCTAGACGTAAAGACTGAGGTTGTAAATAAATTAGAAGAACATAGGATAATTTACGTCACCAACCTGTGGAGGAGGAAGGAATTTGTGACCAAAGAAGAACTAAAGATCATTATTGGTCACAAAATAGATAATTTTAATTACAGTAACTTAAAAAGTTTTTATACAAACAAAACTAATGTAAACAAGATTAGAAAGGAAGGAATAAACTGGAAGAACATTTTTACAGTCAAAAGTTCTGATAAAGACTTAATTCCAAAATTATATGGAGAATTAACTAAATTTATAATAGTTCAAGTTATTCTCCAATTGATAAATGATCAAAGGATATGAAGAGACAATTTTCAGATGACGAAATTGAAACTATCTCTACTCATATGAAAGAGTGTTCTAAATCACTATTGATCAGAGAAATGAAAATTAAGAGAACTCTGAGATACCACTACAAACCTGTCAGATTGGCTAAGATGACAGGAGCAAATAATGATTAATGTTGGAGAGGCTGTGAGAAAACTGGGAACTGATGCATTGTTGGTGGAGTTGTGAAAGAATCCAACCATTCTGGAGAGCAATCTGGAATTATGCCCAAAAAGTTGTCAAACTGTGCATACCCTTTGACCCAGCAGTGCTACTACTGGGCTTATATCCCAAGGAAATACTAAAGAAGGGAAAGGGACCTGTATGTGCCAAAATGTTTGTGGCAGCCCTTTTTGTAGTGGCTAGAAACTGGAAAGTAAATGGATGTCCATCAATTGGAGAATGGTTGGGTAAATTATGGTATATGAATGTTATGGAATATTATTGTTCTGTAAGAAATGATTAACAGGAGAAATAAAGAGAGGCTTGGAGAGACTTACATCAACTGATGCTGAGTGAAATGAGCAGAACCAGGAGATCATTATACATTTCAATAATGATACTGTATGAGGATGTATTCTGATGGAAGTGGATATCTTAAACATAGAGAAGAGTTAATCCAATTCCCATTGATCAATGATGGGCAGAATCAGATACACCCAAAAAAGGAACACTGGGAAATGAGTGTAAATGGTGAGCATTTTTTTTTTTGTTTTTCTTCCCAGATTATTTTTACATTCCAAATACAATTCTTCCTTTGCAACAACAACAACAAAATTTGGTTCTGCACATATATATTGTACCTAGGATATACTATAAGATATTTAATATGTATGGGAATGCCTGCTATCTAGGGGAGGGGTTGTAGGGAAGGAGAGGAAAAATTCAAAACACAAGGGAGTACAAGGCATAATGTTGTAAAAAAAATTACCTATGCATATGTACTGTCAAAAATTATAATTATAAAATTAATTTAAAAAACCCTTTATCTGCATCGATTGAGATTATCATATTGTTTTTGAGATTTTGTTATTGATATGGTTAATTATGGTAATTTTGCTCATATAATTCCTGACTTTTCTTTGGTAGATGGATTGCCAAATATTTTATACTCTCAATATGATATAAACTCCACTTGCTCCCAGTGTATTATCCTGCTGATAAATTGCTGCAATCTCTTTTTTTAAATATAATTATAAAAATTTTTGACAGTATATGTGTATGAGTATTTTTTTAATATAACATTATGCCTTGTATTCATTTTTTTCCAAATTTTCCCCTCCCTCCTTCTGCTCCCTCCCCTAAATGACAGGCAATCCCATATATTTTACATGTGTTACAGTATAATCTAGATACAATATATGTGTGTAAATCGAATCTTCTTGTTGCATGCTAAGTATTAGATTCTGAAGGTATAAGTTACCTGGGTAGATAGACAGTAGTGCTAATAATTTACATTCACTTCCCAGTGTTCCTTCTCTGGGTGTAGTTGTTTCTGTCCATCATTGATCAACTGGAAGTGAGTTGGATCTTCTTTATGTTGAAGATATCCACTTCCATCAGAATATATATTCATACAGCATTGTTGTTGAAGTGTACAGCGATCTTCTGGTTCTGTTCATTTCACCCAGCATCAGTTCATGTAAGTCTCTCCAACCCTTTTTGAATACATCCTGCTGGTCATTTCTTACAGAGCAATACTATTCCATAACCTTCATATACGATAATTAACCCAAACATTCTCCAAATCATGGACATCCATTCATCTTCCAATTTCTCTAGCCACTATGAAAAGGGCTGCCACAAACATTTTGGCACATACAGGTCCCTTTCCCCTATTTATTATTTCTTTGGGATATAAGCCCAATAGCAGCAATGCTGGATCAAAGGATATGCACAGTTTGATAACTTTTTGGGCATAGTTCCAAATTGCTATCCAGAATGGCCGGATTCTTTCACAGCTCCACCAAAAATGTATTAGTGTCCCAGTTTTCCCACATCCCATCCAACATTCATCATTATTTGTTCCTGTCATCTTAGCCAATCTGACTGTTTGTAGTGGTATCTCAGAGTTGTCTTAATTTACATTTCTCTGATCAGTAGTGATTTAGAACACTCTTTCATAAGAGTGGATATAATTTCAATTTCATCATCTGAGAATTGTCTATTCTTATCTTTTGATCACTTATCAGTTGGAGAATGGTTTGATTTCTTATAAATTAGGGTCAGTTCTCTATATATTTTGGAAATGAGACCTTTGTCAGAACCTTTAACTGTAAAAAATATTTTCCCAATTTGTTACTTCCCTTCTAATCTTGTTTGCATTAGTATTGTTTGCACAGAAACTTTTTAGTTTGATGTAGTCAAAATCTTCTATTTTGTGATTGAAGATGATCTCTAGTTCTCCTCTGGTCATAAATTCCTTCCTCCTCCACAGGTCTGAGAGGTAGACTATTCTCTGTTCTACTAATCTATTTAAGATCTCATTCTTTATGTGTAAATAATGGACCCATTTTGATTTTATCTTGGTATATTGTGTGGATCCATATCTAATTTCTGCCATATTATTTCCAGTTTTCCCAATAGTTTTTTTCAAATAATGCATTTTTATCCCAAATGTTAGTATCTTTGGATTTGTCAAACATTAGATTCTTATAGTTGTACTGTTTTTTTGTCCTTTGGACCTAATCTGTTCCTGATCAACCGGTCTATTTCTTAGCCAATACCAAATGGTTTTGGTGACTGCTGCTATATAATATAGATCAGATACACCTAGACCACCTTCCTCTGACTATTTTTTTTTTTAATTACTTCCCTTGAAATTCTTGAACTTTTATTCTTCCATATGAATGGTGTTTTTATTTTTTCTAGGTCATTAAAATAGTTTCTTGGGAGTCTGATTGGCATAGCACTAAATAAATAGATTAGTTTGGGGAGTATTGTCATCTTTATTACAATTGCTTGGCCTATTTAAGAGCACTGAATGCCTTTCCAATTATTTAAATCTGATTTTATTTTTGTGGCAAGTGTTTTGTAATTTTGCTCATATAATTCCTGACTTTTCTTTGGTAGATGGATTCCCAAATATTTTATACTCTCAACATTTGTTTGGAATGGAATTTCTCTTTGTATTTCTTCTTGTTGAATTTTGTTGGTGATGTATAAAAATGTGGAGGGTTTCTGTGGATTTATTTTGTATCCAGCAACTTTGCTAAAGTTGTGAATTATTTCTAATAACTTTTTATTAGAATCTCTGGGGTTTTCTAAATATACCATCATATCATCTGCAAAGAGTGACAGTTTGATTTCCTCATTACCTACTCTTATTCCTTTAATCTCTTATTGCCGAGGCTAACATTTCTAATACAATATTGAATAGTAATTGTGATAGTGGGCAACCTTGTTTCACTCCTGATCTTCCTTGGAAAGGTTCCAGTTTATCTCCATTGCATATTAAGCTTACTGACAGTTGTAAATATATGCTCCTGATTATTCTAAGGAATAGTCCATTTATTCCTATACTCTCAAGCATTTTTAGTAGGAATGGATGTTGGATTTTATCAAATGTTTTTCTGCATCTATTGAGATGATCATATGGTTTTTATTAATTTGATTATTAATATGGTCAATTATACTAATAGTTTTCCTAATATTAAACCAGCCCTGCATTCCTGGTATAAATCCTACTTGATTATAGTTTATTGTCCTGGGGATGATATTCTGAAGTCTTTTTGCTAATATCTTATTTAAGATTTAGCATCAATATTCATTAAGGAGATTGGTCTATAATTTTCTTTCTCAGTTTTCGATCTACCTGGTTTAGGTATCAGTACCGTGTCTGTATCATAAAAGGAGTTTGGTAGGACTCCTTCATCCCCTATTTTTTCAAATAGTTTACGTAACATCGGGGCTAATTGTTCTTTAAATGTTTGGTAGAATTCACATGTAAATGCATCTGGTCCTGGGGATTTTTTCCTGGGGAGTTGATTAATAGCTTGTTCTATTTGTTTTTCCGAAATGGGACTATTTAAGCAATTTATCTCCTCCTCTTTTAATCTAGAAAGCCTATATTTTTGGAGAAAGTCATCCATTTCACTTAAGTTATCAAATTTATTGGCATAAAGTTGGGCAAAGTAGCTCCTTATTATTTCTCTAATTTCCTCTTCATTGGTGGAAAGATCCTCCTTTTCATTTGTAAGACTAACAATTTCATTTTCCTCTTATCTTTTTCGGATAAGATTTACCAAAGGTTTATCTATTTTATTGGCTTTTTCATAAAATCAATTCTTGGTTTTATCTATTAATTCAAATTTTTTTATTTTCAATATTATTGATTTCTCCTTTTAATTTTTGTATTTCAAGTTTGATTGAGATGAGAGAGAATTCTCTGAAAAACAAATATGTCAATTATTTACTCTTTGAGCCTCTTCTGTTGAGAGTAAGTTTCACACAATGTTTCTCCCCCTCTCTAAATTCCCCCAGATATTGTGTATTTTCTATGCCTCTTCCTGGGATGTAGTTTCCCGCTTTTTATCACTCCCTTCCCCTTTTTCGGATACTACCCCCTTCCCTTTACTACCCCCCCTTTTTATATCAGTAAAATCAAATTATCCATGCAGATTTTCTATATATCCACAACAGAGATACAGTTCTCAAGGGTTCTGTGTACCTTTTTCTGTTTCTCCTCAGTCTTGTGGATGCAAATTACATTTTTTGTTTAAGTCTGTTTTTTTTCTTAGAAACATATGGAATTCCTCTATTTCATTGAATGACCATCTTCTTCCATGGAAAAAGATGCTAAACTTAGCTGGGTAGTTCATTCTTGGTTGGAATCCTTGATATTTTGCCTTTCAGAATATTAGGTTCCAGGCCCTTCTATCTTTTAATGTGGAGGCAGCCAGATCTTGTGACCCTTATTGTGGCACCTTGGTATTTAAATAGTTTTTTTCTAGCTGCTTGCAAGGTTTTCTCCTTTTGTAATTCTGCAGCTTAGCCACAATATTCCGTGGTGTTCTTTTTTTAGGGTCTATTTCAGAAGGTGTTCAATTAATTCTTTCTATGCCTATTTCCCCTTCTGTTTCTATTATCTCTGGACAGTTCTCTTTGATGATTTCCTGTAAAATAGAATCTAGGCTGTTTTTTTTGGTCATAGTTTTCAGGAAGTCCAATGATCCGCAGATTATCTCTCCTAGATCTATTTTCCAGGTCTATAGATTTTCCCAGTACGTATTTGACGTAATTCTCCAGCTTTTCATTTTTTTGTTGTTGTTGTTGTTTGTTTTCTTTGACTGATTCTTTGATTCTCGATGAATCATTCATTTCTATTTGTTCCATCCTGAATTTTAAGGAGTTATTTTCTTCATTCCCAGTTTTTAGTTCTTTTTATAAATGCCCAATTTCATTTTTAAATGAATTATTTTGCTCTATTGATTTTTTTTCCATTTCCCTAATTTTTTTAGAGAATTATTTTCTTTTTTTCCAATTCAGAAATCCTATTTTCTTGAGACTTTTTTTATTTTTTCCAATTCAGAAATCCTATTTTCCTGTGATTTTTTAACCTTTTCTAATTCACAAATTTTCTTTCCCTGAATCTCCTGTGAATTCTTTATTTTTTCCAACTCCAATTTCAGAACGTTGTTATTCTCTATCATAGCTTCTCTTTCCTTTCCCCAATTTTTTAATGGTCTCTTCTAGGAGAGAGTTATGTGATGGGGGGCAGGAATCGTTCCCCTTTAGGCTGTTATCTGCTGACTCTCTGCTGTTAACTTCCTCAGGGTTGGATACCCGCTCTTTCTATGTGTAGAAAGAATTGATCATTTTTCTTGGCTTTTTACTCATATTTTAAAAAATCTTTTGGGGTCTTTCCCTGGGGTAGGAAAGTATTTATTTATTTCTTTACCAGCTTCCTCCCAGACTGGATGGATGCAGTGGCTTCTGCACCTGACCTAAGAGAGAGCTCTGGGAGAGAGTTCCCCACCCCCTCCCTGGAAGTGCCTCAGTGGTGATTAGCAGGGCTGTGCTTTGAGGGCGCTCTGTGTCCTGGCGACTTCCCAGAGGTTTAAAACTGAACAGTAAAGGCGACACAAAGCCCAGCCTATGCATCCCGGTGGGGCGTGGATGTCAGCAGCTGATGTGAAAAGCCCCTGCACTCAAACTAGAAGTGTCTGCCCTGAAACTGCGTTCCCTATTTCAAAGGTTCTGCTTCTCTGGGACTTCCAGTGCTGAGTTCCACAACCTCCAGCTGAGCCAGGCACTTTGTATTACCTTGGGCCGTGTCCGCCCGCTTTTCAATCTCTTAACTACCCCCAGGTGAAAGCCTGGACAGCCTAAGTCGGCTACACCCACATTGCTGAGATCTGTTGAGTCACTTTCAGATTGGGGTGGTTCTAGTATCTGGCTTTATATTTTAAAGTGGCTTGATTTCTCTTGTGAACTGCTGTTTTTTAAGCAGAGAAGAGCTAACAGCATGTGCCAGATTCTTCTATCTCAGTGGCTTTTCTGATTCCAGAGCCCTCCCCAGCCTGATCGGCACAGTGTGCCACCACCCAACCCTCTGTGCTGGCCTTTCTTCTTCCTCCCCTGGGAACCAACCTTTTCTATTGAAACTCCAGTTTCTCTTCAGCTGGTTAATAGTGCTTCCAGTCCTTGTGGTTTCTATCAGTCCAGTGCTATTTTTTGAGGCTGATTTAACTAATTGGTAATGAGAGAAGAAGGGAGCTCACAAAATCACATGTATCTTCTCCACCATCTTGGCTCCACCCTCAGGATTTTCTTTTTTATCCCCCCCCTTTTTTTTGAGCAGCTAGCTGGTGCTGCTGATAGAGCAGTGATATGAAATCAGGAAGACTTGAAATCAAATGCATCTTCATCTGCTGTACTAATTATGTGGTGGAGAGGACCTCAGATATTGAGGAACTCTCAAAAAAGTATATTTGAAGCAAAGATACTTACAGCAGGATGTTAACTTAGTATGATTGATGAGATTATGGTTCTCTAGTTCACATATACTTAGTGTGCTGTAATGATGTAATCATAGGTATTTAAGGTCTGAGAGTTCTGGAAATGAGACATTCTATCTTTGACCACCCTCCTAGTGGCTCTCCTGCCTACTACACTCCTCCACTAAGACCAAGGCTGGTCCTGAGATCCTCCAGAGAGCTACCCTGGACATTACATTTTGGCACCCAATGTATGTCACTGAAAGAAGCACATTACATTTTTGGGCTCTGGACATAAGGACCTATACTCAGCAGTTTGACTGACTCGATCATAGACTCAGTGGAGAATCCTTGTGACCCAGGAATAGAGTGAGTAATAAAATAGCTGAAATGGGGCAAATACAAAGAAAAGAGCCTTCCCCACCCCAAAGGAAATATGTAGAATGCATAGTTAGGTTAATAAAAAATCAAGGTTTATTGGTAACTTGGAAGCAGATCATTGGACTCTTAAAAATAATAGAGTGAACATCTCCTTGGTTTTCTAAAGAAGAAAAAATAGAGCCAGATATGTGAAAACTAGTGGGAGAGCAATTAATTGAATATTACAATGTTAATGGTTTTGATTCAATTCCTGAGGATATAATCTATATGTACAAAATAATAAAATTGGCTTTAAGGAATCCCAAAAGTGCTAAAATGAGGGAAAAAATTTAATGTGGACAACCAGAGAAGGAAGTGTGAGGAGAAAGAGCAAGACGGGGATGGTATTGACAAAGCAGCTGAAAAGCATGAAGAATTGGATGAGAAGGGATTTAATTACAGTGCTGATAACTTAAGAAGTGTGGTGCTTCTCAGCAAGCACCCTTAGGGCATCTTCCATCTCTTGACCCTCCCCCTTCAATTTCTCCTTCCTGGGAGGAGGAAGGAGGAGAAGGAGGAGAAGGAGCAGTGACACAATCAGTACCACCTATGAAGCAGTTTTGTCCACCTACTGTGATTCAATTACAAAAGACATTAGTTAAAGCTAAAGAGGAAGGACAGCATACATTTGATTTAAGAATACAAACATAACTTGTGATCGAAGAGTTTGACTCTTCAGGTTAAGTCAGAAGATATACTCTTTTAAATTTGGAAATTATCAAAGATCTGAAAAAGGCTTGTGCTCTTTATGGGTCTATATAATCTTAGACTAAGATGGTATTAGAGAATTTGGCTTATGAAATTTTAACCCCTAATGATTGGAAATCTATAGCTAAAACATGTTTAGAACATGGACAAAACATGTTGTGGTTTTCAGAGGATAGTGTACTTTGTAGAAGACAAGCCCAACAAAATTGGCAATATAGAGTTAATATACCAGTCACCTCTGATCAACTAGCAGGTTTGGTCTTTATGCAAACAATTTATTCCAGAGTTAATTACCCTTTACCAGCATGTGAACAAATTGCTTCTGCTGTTATCAAAGCATGGGGCACCTTCACAGTAAGACAAGATAGAAGGGAAACCCTCACAAAAATAGCCTAATGCCCAAATGAACCCTTTGTTGACTTTGTGGGACATCTGCAGACAGTTGTCAAATAAACTAATGGTGAAAATGCAGTAAGACATTATGATAAGGCAACTTGCTAAAGAAAATGCTAATGAGGCTTGTAGAAGAATTATACACGTACTACACAAGGATGCTCCTTTAGAGGAGATCATAAGACGATGTGCCACAGTGGACACAAATATCTTTTATACCCAGGCTATAATGCAGAGTTTTCAATATCTGAACATGGAAGAGAAGACAGGGTCCCCATGGAAGAGAAGACAGGGTCCCTATTGACAAGGGACTTCAAAATAAACTCATCAATGCTTCTGAATAATAAAGTAGGCATCTGAAAGCTCAATGTTGGCAGAAAAGACAGGGTGGGAGAAGAAGACCCAAAACCCTATATCCAAAATGCAAAAGAGGCTTCCATTGGGCATCAGAATATAGATTAACTCAGGGAAAAAGGGAAGTGGGGACCAGATCCAGGGCCCCAGGCAAAAAACACTTGGGGCATGATGGCAGTTACACCCAGAGAATCTTTAGAAGTTCAGTATTTCAATATGATCAATCAGTTGGGAAACCACTTGATGCGAGAAATGGGGTGGATAGAGTTGTATGCAGCTGGAATTACTGAGATATCCCCTGGAAAGATGAAATCTGTCCCTGTCTGGGTTATAAATTCTTTGTCTCCAAGAAAAATAGGCTTGACCATTTCACCTTCTCAGAGTGCTTACAAAACAGTGTCTATCCATAAACTGATTTGGGGAAGTAGAGAATGTGTAACTAATATCCCAGTCACTAATGCAGGTAGAAAATGTGTGACATCACCCAGGAAACATAGTGGCATCAGATTTACTGATACACACTTCTGATAGGCAAATTGATGATATTTATCCAGATTTTTGACTCCCAACAACAGAATCTAAGAATATTCTGGACTGCAGCCATTACAGCTGATCATTGTATGCTCACTATCTATGTAAATTGCATAGCATTAAAAGGGTTGGCAGACATAGGTGCAGATCACACAGTCTTTAGAGGTGCCAATTGGATCAGTCATTGGCCAAAGATTAACACACACACCTACGTCTGGCATGGGAGATCAATAGCAGCTGAAATTAGTGCTACCCACTTGAGATGGATATTTGGAGGTGAAACAGGAGTTTTTGCTCCTTTTGTAGTAAATAAAACCCCATCAATCTATGGGGAAGAGACATCTTACAAGAATTAGGATCACAGTTGAATATGTTGGCTTTTTAGGTAAGGCTGTTGTTGAAGCCTGCCTGCACTCCCATCTGTTCCCATTCAATGGAAAACTTATACACCAATGTGCATAGACAGTGGCCCTTAGCAAGTGATAGAATTCAGGCCTTATTATATATAATACAGGAGGTACTTGACCAAGAACACTTACAACCTTCTCTAATTCCTTGGAATTCCCCTGTATTTGTTGTAAAAAAAATCTGGAAACTAGAGGCTGTTAACTGATTTAAGAAAAGTAAATGAACAGATGGAAACTATGGGAACTCTTAAGCCTGGACTTCCATCTCCTACTCAATTACCTAGAGAATGGCCTCTTTGGAATATAAACATTAAGAATTATTTCTATTCTATTGCTCTTGATAAGGAAGATATGAAAAGATTTGCCTTTTCAATACCTAGTCTTAATTAAGCTGACTCTTATAAAAAATATGAATGGACAGATTTGCCATATGCCATAGGGAATGAAAAATAGCCTTACAATATGTCAAATGTATGTCGCTGCTGTTCTTACTTCAATAAGAAAAGCATTTCCTAAAATTATGTTGTTACATTACATGGATGATATATTGGGGTGTGCACCTAAGGAGCAAATATTATAAGCATGCCTACAAAAGACCATAGAAACACTAAGGAACTACACATTGCATAGAGCTCCAGAAAAAAAATCAAATACATGCTCCTTTTCAATATTTAGGACATGAAGTATATCTACACAAACTTTCCTTAAGAAAAGAGAAGTTGAACACCTTAAATGACTTCCAGAAATTGATAGAAGATATGCAATGAATGTGTCTAGTGTTAGGCTTAACTACCTATCAATTACAACCATTATATTACATTTTGAGGTGAGACACTGCTTTAAACTCACCACATCAGCTTACAAAAGAAGCTCAAGAATCTTTGAGAGAAGTTGAATTGGCTTTATCCAATGTCTTCAAAGAGTTACTCAAAAACCCTTGGAAATATCAGCTATGAAAGAGGTACCCACAACAGTCCTTCATCAAGGAGACAGTATGACTAAGTGGATGACCCTCCCAGCACAGCTAGACCAAAGCCTTATTCTTTACCCAGTGCTTGTGGCTAGAATTGTATTAAAGGCCATTAAGCAAGCAGTACAATTATCTGAGATAAGACCTGACAAGATATACATCTTTTATAGTAATGCACAAATTAATGTATGCTGTGAAAGCATCCCAGAGTGGCTAATTTTATTGGCCAAGGCTCTAAATTTTACACAAGGGTCTCTATTAAAGATAATCCAGCTATTACATAATTGGCAATGGATTTTTAAAGAAAAAGTTTCTAAAGTTCTTCTTAAAGGACCAATTATCTTTACAGATGCATACAAATATAGTATTTGTGCTGTATACTCTCATGACTTTGCTATAAGGACAGTAGTCAGAGATCCTTTTCAGTTCACTCAGCAGAATGAATTGTATACAATCATGCTAAATCTTGCTTATTATCCAGGAGATGTAAATATAATATCTGATTTAGCTTATTTAGTAGGTGTGGTACAAAGAATTGCCACAGCCCAATCAATCAGCTTTTTAAGGAACTTTAAGAGCAAATAAGAAGGCATCAGTATAAGATTTATATCTTGCATGTCTACTCTCATAGTGAATTTCCAGGTTCTATTTTTATGGAAATCCAAAGGCCTTCTAATCATGTTGGCTAATGCTCCTTTATTTCAGGCAACCCAAGAGTCTCATTCTAAATATCATCAGGCTGTTCAAGCTTTATTTTTGCAATTTGGGATAGCAAAAGAGGAAACTAGGAGCATAGTAAAAGCCTGTACAGCTTTCCTTCCTTTCCACACTCCTATGCTCCCTCCAGGGAAGAACCCTTATGGTTTGAGACCTAATGAACTTTGGCAAATGGATGTGACCCATTATAAATCTTTTGGTCATCTGTCTTTTATCCATGTTGTAGCAGACACCTTTTCAGGATTTACTTTTGCAATACCAGCAGCAAAAGAGACAGCCCCGGTACTCACTGAATTCTTTATGCAAGCTTTTGCAATTATGGGTGTATTACAAGCAATAAAAACAGACAATGGACCTGCATATACTTCTAAACATTTTGCACACTTTTGTACACAGTAAACTATTTTACACATCATTGGCATACCTTTTAAACCTCACGTACTGGCAATAATAGAGAGGACAAACAGAGACATCAAGATGCTCCTCCAAAAACAAAAGAAAAGGAGTCACAGGTAAGCCTAGAGAACTTTTAAATTTAGCTCTTTATATTATTAATTTTTTTAATTTTTTGATATAAATACACTGGCTCTCACAGATAGGTTTTAATAAACCACTGGAAGGGCAGTGTCCAGTTTGAGCAACTTCACTATTTTTAGGTAATCACCAAGTAATGGATGGAGATCAAGAAAGTAGTAAATGGAAGGGACCAGATAGGTTCACTGCTTGGGGGAAAGAGTTTGCTTCTATCTCTACAGGTGGAGAAGGAATCAGATAGGTGCCAATGAACCATATTCATCTTGTCCATCAGAAAGAGACAGAAAAGTAGAAGACCCTTGAAACAAAGGAAAAGACCCAAGAAACATCACATGGTTCCATCTCTATGTGTCAATGAACAACAGAAATTGTTAATGGTTCTATTACAGAACTTCAAAATCTGCAGGAATAATTGGATTCCCTGACACATGGTGAGACTGTTGCAGACTTCAAAACTTTCAGGAATAATTGGATTCCCTGACACATAAAGTAATGAACAATAGACTGGTTTTGGACTATCTCTTGGCTGCTGAAGGAAGTATATGTGTAATTATTATTTATATACCTTCCTTCTAGGACTTAGGACATGTATAAGTCTTCATGTTGATTCATGTTGTTTGTTACATCACTACTAGCCTGTGTTATATTACTATGTGCTTATGTAATACTACCAATGCTGATGGATTTATGTATACCTGTTTCAAGTAAAACTCTTCAGTCCAGAGGAAACTTGCTAACAATATCTGGTTTGGTGTTCTCACCTCCCTGAGGGCGTGACCACCTGTGTTCTAGAACAAAAGAAATTGGGAGATGTAGAGAGCCTCAAATATTGGGGAACTCTGAGAAAAGTATACTTCTAACTCAGTGTATTAATGAGATGATGGTTCTTTAGTTCACATATATTTAGTACTTAGTATGGTGATGTAATGGTTCTCCAGTTTACACATACTTAGTGTGTTGTAATCATGTAATCATACTGAGGTATTTAAAGGTTGAAAGGACTGGAAATGAGACATTCTATCTTTAACCATCTTTCTGGTGTCTCTCCTGCCTACTTCACTCCTCCACTATGACCAAAGGTTGGTCCCAAGATCCTCCAGAGAGCTAGCCCAGACATTACAGTGTGGCCCCTGGTAAGTCATTTAATTTCTTTCTGCCTCAATTTTCTTCTCTGTAAAATGGAGATAGTAATGGAACTATATTACAGTGGTATTGTTCGATCAAGGGAAATATTTATAATAAAGTACACTATAACTTTTTTTTTTTAATGACGTGACCTGCCTGCAGAAGGATCAGAGTACAAAGCAAGAGAGCAATGACCATGTCTCTCCTCAGATCATTCCATTATGGAAACAATAAAAACTTTCAACCCCCCCAAAATTAAAAATTAATTAGTTCTGAAAAAAGTAATGTGAAAAAGTCTTATGAAAGAGGTTTATTCTGGAGAGCAATTTGAAACTATGATGAAAAGTGTATAAATTTTTTTTTTTATTATATATATATATATTTTATAATATTATCCCTTGTATTCATTTTTCCAATTTACCCCCCCTCCCTCTATTCCCTCCCCCCGACGACAGGCAATACCATACATTTTACATGTGTTACAATATAGTCTAGGTACAATACATGTGTGCGAATATCACTTTCTTGTTGCACAACAAACATTAGAATCCGAAGGTACATGCAACCTGGGCAGACAGATATTAGTGCTAACAATTTTCATTCCCCTCCCAGTGTTTCTTCTCTGGGTGCAGCTACCTCTGTCCATCATTGATCAACTGGAAGTGAGTTGGATCTTCTTTATGTTGAAGATTTCCACTTCCATCAGAATACATCCTCATACAGCATTGTTGTTGAAGTGTACAGTGATCTTCTGGTTCTGCTCATTTCACTCAGCATCAGTTGATTTAAGTCTCTCCAGGCCTCTCTATATTCCTCCTGCTGGTCATTTCTTACCGAGCAATAATATTCCATAACTTTCATATACCACAATTTACCCAACCATTCTCCAACTGATGGACATCCATTCATCCTCCAGTTTCTAGCTACAACAAAAAGAGCTGCCACAAACATTTTGGCACATATATGTCTCTTTCCGCTCTTTAGTATTTCTTTGGGATATAATCCCAGTAGTAGCGCTGCTGGGTCAAAGGGTATGCACAGTTTGATAACTTTTTGGGCATAATTCCAGATTGCTCTCCAGAATGGCTGGATTCTTTCACAACTCCACCAGCAATGTATTAGTGTCCCAGTTTTCCCACATCCCCTCCAACATTTGTCATTATTTGTTCCTGTCATCTTAGCCAATCTGACAGGTGTGTAGTGGTATCTCAGAGTGGTCTTAATTTGCATTTCTCTGATCAGTAGTGATTTGGAACACTCTTTCATGTGAGTGGATATAGTTTCAATTTCTTCCTCTGAGAATTGTCTGTTCATATCCTTTGACCATTTATCAATTGGAGAATGGTTCGGTTTCTTATAAATTTGGGTCAGTTCTCTATATATTTTGGAAATGAGACCTTTGTCAGAACCTTTGTTTTTAAAAATATTTTCCCAATTTGTTACTTCCCTTCTAATCTTGTTTGCATTAGTATTATTTGTACAGAAACTTTTTAGTTTGATGTAATCAAAATCTTCTATTTTGTGATCAATAATGATCTCTAGTTCTCCTCTGGTCATAAATTCCTTCCTCCTCCACAAGTCTGAGAGGTAGATTATCCTCTGTTCCTCTAATCTATTTATTATCTCCCTCTTTATGCCTAAATCATGGACCCATTTTGATCTTATCTTGGTATATGGTGTTAAGTGTGGATCCATATCTAATTTCTGCCATACTAATTTCCAGTTTTCCCAACAGTTTTTTCCGAATAATGAATTTTTATCCCTAATGTTGGAATCTTTGGGTTTGTCAAAGATTAGATTGCTATAGATGTATCCTTTTTTGTCCTTTGTATCTAATCTGTTCCACTGATCTACCGGTCTATTTCTTAGCCAATACCAAATGGTTTTGGTGACTGCTGCTATATAATATAGCTTTAGATCAGGTACACTTAGACCACCTTCCTCTGAGTTTTTTTTCATTAGTTCCCTTGCAATTCTTGACCTTTTATTCTTCCATATGAATTTTGTTGTTATTTTTTCTAGGTCATTAAAATAGTTTCTTGGGAGTCTGATTGGTATAGCACTAAATAAATAGATTAGTTTGGGGAGTATTGTCATCTTTATTATATTCGCTCGGCCTATCCAAGAGCACTGAATGTCTTTCCAATTATTTAAATCTGACTTTATTTTTGTGGCAAGTGTTTTGTAATTTTTCTCATATAATTCCTGACTTTTCTTTGGTAGATGGATTCCCAAATATTTTATACTCTCAACATTTGTTTGGAATGGAATTTCTCTTTGTATCTCTTGCTGTTGCATTTTGTTAGTGATATATAAAAATGCCGAGGATTTATGTGGATTTATTTTGTATCCTGCCACTTTGCTGAAATTTTGAATTATTTCTAGTAGCTTTTTAGCAGAGTCTTTGGGGTTTTCTAAGTATACCATCATGTCATCTGCAAAAAGTGATAGTTTGATTTGCTCATTTCCTACTCTAATTCCTTGAATCTCTTTCTCGGCTCTTATTGCCGAGGCTAGCGTTTCTAGTACTATATTGAATAGTAATGGTGATAGTGGGCAACCTTGTTTCACTCCTGATCTTACTGGGAAAGGTTGCAGTTTATTTCTATTGCATATTATGCTTACTGACGGTCTTAAATATATACTCCTGATTATTCTAAGGAATAATCCATTTATTCCTATACTCTCAAGAGTTTTTAGTAGGAATGGATGTTGGATTTTGTCAAATGCTTTTTCTGCATCTATTGAGATGATCATATGGTTCTTATTAATTTGATTATTAATATGGTCAATTATATTAATAGTTTTCCTAATATTAAACCAGCCCTGCATTCCTGGAATAAATCCTACTTGATCATAGTGTATTATCTTGGAGATGATTTTCTGAAGTCTTTTTGCTAATATCTTATTTAAGATTTTAGCATCAATATTCATTAAGGAGATTGGTCTATAATTTTCTTTCTCAGTTTTCGATCTACCAGGTTTAGGTATCAGTACCATGTCTGTGTCATAAAAGGAGTTTGGTAGGACTCCTTCATCCCCTATTTTTTCAAATAATTTATATAACATTGGGGCTAATTGTTCTTTAAATGTTTGGTAGAATTCACATGTGAATCCATCTGGCCCTGGGGATTTTTTCCTGGGGAGTTGATTAATAGCTTGTTCTATTTCTTTTTCTGAAATGGGACTATTTAAGCAATTTATCTCCTCCTCTGTTAATCTAGGGAGCCTATATTTTTGGAGAAAGTCATCCATTTCACTTAAGTTATCAAATTTATTGGCATAAAGTTGGGCAAAGTAACTCCTTATTATTTCTCTAATTTCCTCTTCATTGGTGGAAAGATCCCCCTTTTCATTTGTAAGACTATCAATTTGATTTTCCTCTTTCTTTTTTTTGATCAAATTTACCAAAGGTTTATCTATTTTATTGGCTTTTTCATAAAACCAACTCTTGGTTTTATTTATTAATTCAATAGTTTTTTTACTTTCAATTTTATTGATTTCTCCTTTTAATTTTTGTATTTCGAGTTTAATTTTTGGTTGGGGGTTTATAATTTGGTCTTTTTCTAGCCTTTTAAGTTGTAAGCCCAATTCGTTAATCTTCTCTTTCTCAATTTTCTTCAAATAAGCCTCTAAAGATATAAAATTTCCCCTTATTACTGCTTTAGCTGCATCCCAAAGATTTTGATATGATGTCTCATCATTATCATTATCTTGGGTGAAATTGTTAATTGTTTCTATAATTTGCTCTTTCACCCAGTCATTCTTTAAGATGAGATTATTCAGTTTCCAATTACTTTTTGGTCTATTTACCCCTAACTTTTTACTGAATGTAGCTTTTATTGCATTGTGATCTGAGAAGAAGGCATTTATTATTTCTGCCTTCCTACATTTAATTTTGAGATCTTTATGTCCTAATATATGGTCAATTTTTGTATAGGATCCATGAACTGCTGAGAAGAAAGTATATTCCTTCCTATTGCCATTCAGTTTTCTCCAAAGGTCTATCATACCTAGTTTTTCTAATGTTCTATTTACTTTTTTAATTTCTTTCTTGTTTGTTTTGTGGTTTGATTTGTCTAAATCTGAGAGTGCAAGGTTGAGATCTCCCACTATTATAGTTTTACTGTCTATTTCTTCTTGCAGTTCTCTTAACTTTTCCTTTAGAAAGTTAGATGCTATACCACTTGGTGCATATATGTTTAGTATTGATATGGCTTCATTATTTATGCTACCTTTCAGCAGGATATAGTTTCCTTCCTTATCTTTTTTAACGAGATCTACTTCTGCTTTTGCTTGATCTGAGATAAGGATAGCTACCCCTGCTTTTTTGGCTTTACCTGAAGCATAATAAGCTCTGTTCCAACCTTTTACCTTTACTCTGTATGTATCTCCCTGCTTTAAGTGTGTTTCCTGTAGACAACATATTGTAGGGTTCTGCTTTTTGATCCAATCTGCTATCTGTCTCCGTTTGATGGGATCGTTCATCCCATTTACATTTACAGTTAAAATTACTAATTCTGTATTTCCTGCCATCGTATTATCCCCAGATTATACTTTTTTCCCTTGACCCCCCTGATCCCCCTCCCCGATATTTAATTTACAGACCCCCCTTGTGACGCGCAACCCTCCCTCTTTTTTTTTTTTTTTTTTTTTTTTTAGGATCCCTCCCCCCTCCCTCCAAGTCCCTTCACTTATTCTCCTTTTCCTTTCCCCTTTTCCTCTCCCCCCTTTTAATGAGGTGAGAGAAAATTCTCTGAAAAACAAATATGTTAATTATTTACTCTTTGAGCCTCTTCTGATGAGAGTAAGATTCACACAATGATTCTCCCCCTCACTAAGTTCCCTCAGATATGGTGTATTTTCTATGTCTCTTCCTGGGATGTAGTTTCCCTCTTTTTATCACTCCTTCCCCTTTTTCTGAACCGACCTCCTTCCCTTTACCACATTCCCCTTTTTTTCTTTTATATCAGTAAAATCAAATTATCCTTGAGTATTTTTTATATACCCACAACAAAGTTACAGTTCTCAAGGGTTCTGTGTACCTTTTTCTGTTTCTCTTCAGTCTTGTGGATGTAGATCAAATTTTTTGTTTAAGTCTGGTTTTTTTCTTAGAAACATATAGAATTCCTCTGTTTCATTGAATGACCATCTTCTTCCATGGAAAAAGATGCTAAACTTAGCTGGGTAGTTCATTCTTGGTTGCAGTCCTTGATCTTTTGCCTTTTGGAATATCAGGTTCCAGGCCCTTCTATCTTTTAATGTGGAGGCAGCCAGATCTTGGGTGACCCTTATTGTGGCACCTTGGTATTTAAATTGTTTTTTTCTATCTGCTTGCAGGATTTTCTCCTTTGTGTGGTAATTCTGCAGCTTAGCCACAATATTCCGTGGTGTTCTTTTTTTAGGGTCTATTTCAGAAGGAGTTCGATGAATTCTTTCCACATCTACTTTCCCTTCTGTTTCTATTATCTCTGGACAGTTCTCTTTGATAATTTCCTGTAAAATAGAATCTAGGCTCCTTTTTTGGTCATAGTTTTCTGGAAGTCCAATAATCCGCAGATTATCTCTCCTAGATCTATTTTCCAGGTCTATAGATTTTCCCAGTAAGTATTTGACGTTGTTCTCCAGCTTCTCATTTTTTTTGTTTTGTTTGACTGATTCTTGGGTTCTCTGTGAATCATTCATTTCTATTTGTTCCATCCTGACTTTTAAGGAGTTATTTTCTTCTTTCACAGTTTTTAGTTCTTTTTGTAAATGCCCAATTTCGTTTTTAAATGAATTATTTTGCTCTATTGAGTTTTTTTCCATTTCCCTAATTTTTTTTTTTGAGAATTATTTTCTTTTTCCAATTCAGAAATTCTATTTTCTTGAGACTTTTTTATCTTTTCCAATTCAGATATCCTACTTTCCTGTGTTTTTTTAACCTTTTCTAATTCACTAATTTTGTTTCCCTGCATCTCCTGTGAATTCTTTATTTTTTCCAACTCCAATTTCAGGACATTGTTATTCTCTATCATAACTTCCCTTTCCTTGCCCCATTTTTCTTCGATCTCCCTCAATTTCTTAAGAGCTTCTTCTAGGAGAGAGTTATGTGATGGGGGGCAGGAATCGTTCCCCTTTAGGTTGTTATCTGATTCTCTGCTGTCAACTTCCTGGGGGTTGGACACCCGCTCTTTCTCTGTATAGAAGGAATCTATGGTTTTTCTAGCTTTTTTGCTCATACTTAAAAAAAATCTTTTGGGGTCTGTCTCTGGGGTAGGAAATTATTTACTTCTTTACCAGCTTCCTCCCAGACGGGATGGATGCAGCGGCTCCTGAGCCTGAGCTAAGAGAGAGCTCTGGGAGAGAGTTCCCCACCCTCTCCCTGGGAGTGCCTCAGAGGTGATTAGCACTGCTGTGCTTCGAGGGCGTAGAATAGTGAAGACTGCAGGAAGCCCAGGCTATGTGTCTGGGTGGGGAGTGGGTGTCTGCAGCAGGTGACGTAAGAAGCCCCTGCGCTCAAACTGGAAGTGTCTGCCAGAAACCGCGGTCCCTAGTTCAAAGGTTCCGCTTCTCTGGGACTTCCTGGAGCTGAGTTCCACTCCCTCCAGCTAAGTTAGGCAGTGTGTGTTGCCTTGGGCCGTATCCACCCACTTGTCAGTCTCTTAACTATTCTCAGGAGGTAGCTGAGGCCACACCCCCTGGTGCCTGAGTCACCCCCAGGGTCCGGAGAAAATCTAATCTGAGTTTTAAAATATTTTGGCTTTCTCTTCTGAACTGCTAAATAATTAGCAGAGAAGAGCTAACAGCCTGTGCCAGATTCCTTTACCTCAGTGGCTTCTCTGATCCCAGAGCCCCTCCCAGCGCAATGGGCGCAGTGTGCCCCTACCCCACCGTCTGTGCTGGTCTTTCTTATTCCTCCCCTGAGAACTGACCTTTCCTGTTGAAACTCCAGATTCTCTTCAGCTGGTAAGTCGTGCTTCCAGTCCTTGTGGTATCTATCAATCCTGAGCTAATTTTGAGACTTAATTTATCTAATTGGTTGTGAGGGAGTGAGGACGTTCACTGAGTCGTGTGTTTCCTCTCCGCCATCTTGGCTCCGCCCCAAAAGTGTATAAAATTATGCATGCTCTTTGTTCTAGCAGTATCAGTACTGGGTCTGTATCCAAAAGAGATCAATCATCAAAGAGGGAAAAGGACACATATGTGCAAAAATGTTTGTAGGCTCTGTTTCATGGTAGCAAGAATCTGAAAATTGAATTGATGACCATCAATTGAGAAATGGCTGAAAAACCATATGAATATCATAGAATATTATTGTTCTGTAAGAAATGATGATCAGGCTGGATTCAGAAAAACTTGCATGAACTGATGCTGATTGTAATAAGCCAAACCAAGATAACATTGTAGATAGTAACAGTAAGGTTATGTGATGATCAACTATGATAGACAGCTCTTCTAGTGATCTAAAGCAATTCCAATACACTTGAGATGGAAAAATGCCTCCCCTTCCAGGGAAAGAATTGTGAAGAATGAATAAGGATCATAGAATTCCATTTTTACTTTTTTTTTTCTTTTTTCTTTCTTCCAGGTTTTTTCCCTTCTTTGCTGATTTTTCTTTCACAATGTGTCAAATATGGTAATATGTTTAAAATGATAGTACATGTATGATATATATGTATACATCTATAATATGTAATATAAATTATATATATAAAATATTTATGATATACAATTTAACATATTTAATATAACACATAATATAAAATATAATATAATTCAATAACAATAATTACAAATAAATAGATAGATAAATATGTGCTTTATTAGTACAGTAATAATTGTTGTCCTCTTAGTTTTTTGACCAGACTTTGCTCATTATGAAATTTTTTGACAACTCCTTTTTTCTTTTTTTTTAAATTTAACTACTGTTTTATTTTTCCAAGTATATATAAGGAAAATTTTCAACATTCATTTAAGTAAGACTTTGTATTCCAAATGTTTCACCTTTTCCTTCTTACCTCCCTCTTCCCCAAGATAGCAAGTAATCTGATATAGGTTAAATATGTGTAGTTCTTTAGACATATATCTATATTTGTCATATTGTGCTTGAAAAATCAGACTAAAAGGAAAAAACATAATAAAGAAAACAAACAAAAAGATGAATGACCCTACTTTGATCTGTATTTAGTCTCAATAGTCTCTCTCTGGAGGCAGATAGTATTTTCCATCCTAAGTGTAATGGAATTGCATTGAATCATCACATTGTTGAGCAGAGTTAGGTCCATCATCCTTAAATAATCTTTTTGTTTCGAGTACAATGTTTTCTTGGTTCTGCTTGCTTCATTCAGCATCACTTAATGTGAGCCTTTTCAGGCTTTTCTGATATCAGCCTGTTCATCATTTCTTATAAAATGGTAATATTCTATTACATTCATAGCCAAAACTTATTCAGCCATTCCCCAATTAATTGGCATCCACTACAAAAATGACTTCTACAAAATTTTTTGCAAATTTTTTTCCCTTTGATTTCTTAGGGATAAAGCCTCAGTAGTAACACTGCTGAATTAAAGTTTGATAACCCTTTGGGCATATTGAACTCAAAAACTTACAAAAATGAATGTTGAAAACTATCTTACATGTAATTGGAAAAATAATATACTATTGAGGAGAAAAATACAAAGAAGCTTAATATCATTTCAAGAAATTATCAAGGAAGACAAATGCAGTAAAATGATAAAAATAATGACAATGTGGGGCAAATATTATGTCAAATTTCTCTGATAAAGACATACTTTCTCAAATATATAGGGAATGAAGCAAAATCTATAAAACTGTGACTCATTCCACAATACATAAATTGTAAAGTATAGGCTATCTCCCTGGAGGGCCTCAGGGTCAGCCAGAGTCAGAATAAATTAAAATCCTTGGTCTTTAGAAGTGAAGGAGACAGACAAGCAAAATCCTGGATTCTGGAGTCTGGAGTCACCAATCTCTCTCCTCCTCATCCTGCTGTCAAGTGCCTCTGGCCTCTCTCCTTCTGCCCTCCAATGGTTGCCTATGATTATCTTAACACCAAACATTCAGCAAGCACCAAAGGTGAGAAGAGTCATTTATCCAAATATATTGCTAATAGAGTCATTATCTCACATTGACTATGTAATTAGCCTTAAGTACTCAGTTGATTCAAGCATACCTTTTTGGAGTTTCAGCTCTCTACAATAAATGGTTAAGGTATATGAACAGTTTTCAGAAGAAGAAATCAAAGCTATTAATAGCCATATTTATAAAATGCTTAGTCACCAATAATTAGAAAAATAGAAAACAACTCTGAGATACCACCTCACACATATAAGATTAGCTAATATGACAAAAATGAAAAATGACAAATGCTAAAGAAGACACATAACTCAGGAAATATCCTGAAATGTCCTATTGGTAGAGATCTAAACTAGTCCAACCACTGTGGAAAACAATTTAGAATGACATCCAACAGGTTATAAAACTTTGCATAGCCTTTATCAATACCCAAAAGAGATTATGTAGAAAAGAGGGTAAATCTTTACAAAAATATTTATAGCTGCTGTTTGTGTGGTGGCAAAAAAAAAAAAAAAAATGGAAGTTGAGACAGATTAGATTCTGATAAGTTAAAGAATGCTGCCTATGTAATCTTCCTGTAATCTTCCTTTAACAGGATAAATGATAAAAAATGATAATTTCTTAGAATTTACATGTATACCTCCCCATATTAATGAATACAATTTAATTTCATTGAATCACTTTTTAAAACTTTTCATATTTATTTTTCTATGCTTCTCTTGAGAATCATGTCTGAATGTCAAGTTTTTATTCAACACTTAACTTTTTTTACAGGAAAGGCTGAAAGTCATCTATTTCATAAAAGATCCATTTTTTCCCTTTGAAGAATTACCCTCAGTTTTTCAGTGTAGCCACTTCTTTGTAATTTTAGCTCCTTCACATTTCAGAATACCACATTTCAAATTGTCGGTTTCTTCTTTGTGGAAGCCACTAAAATCTTGTGTGATTTTGACTTTAGTATCATTAAATTTGAATTATTTTTTTTCTGGCTGCTTGTAGTATTTTCTACTTGATCTGGGAGTTCCGCAATTTGACTATATTATTCTTGGGAGTTTTTGTTTGGGAATCAATATCAGAAAGTGATCAATGAATTATCTTAATTTCTATTTTATCCTCAGGATCTACGATATCAAGGCAATGTTCTTTGATTTTTTTAATATGATGGCTATTCCCTTTTGCCAGTCATGGTTTTCAAATACTCAAATAATTCTTTTTTATTATTTTAATATTTTTACTAAAGCTTTTTATTTACAAAATATATGCATGGATAATGGACTTGCAAAGTCTTCTGTTCCAAATTATCCCCTCTGCCTCACCTTCCCTAGATGGCAGGTAGTCAAATACATGTTAAATGTGTTAAAATATATATTAAATCTAATATATGTATACATATTTATACAGTTAACTTGCTGTATAAGAAAAATTGGATCAATAAGGAAAAAAAAAAACTGGGAAAGAAACCAAAATGCAAGCAAACAACAGAAAGAGTGAGAATGCTATGTTGTGGTGCGCACACAGCTCCCACAGGTCTCTCTTTCCATGTAGATGGCTCTCTTCATCACTGAACAATTGGAATTGATTTGAATCATCTCATTATTGAAGAGAGCCACTACCATCAGAACAGCTCATCGTATAGACTTGTTCTTGCAGTGTATAATGATCTCCTGGTTCTGCTCATTTCACTGAGGATCAGTTCATGTAAGTCTCACCAAGCCTCTCTGATATCATCCCACTAATTGTTTCTTATGGAATAATAATATTCCATAACATTCATATATCATAACTTATTCAGCCATTCTCCAATTGATGGGCATCCATTCATATTCCAGTTTCTTGCCCCTACAAAAAGTGCTGCCACAAACATTTTTGCACATGTGGGTCCCTTTCCCTCCTTTGAGATCTCTTTGGAATATGGGCCCAGTAGAAACACTGGTGGGTCAAAGGATATGCACAGTTTTATAGGTCCCAGATTGCTCTCAGAATGTTGGATCTGTTCACAGTTCCACCAACAATGGATCAGTACCCCAGTTTTCCCACATGCCTTCCACCAGTCATCATTATCTTTCCTGTCATCTTAGCCAATCTGAGAGGTGTGTAGTAGTATCTCAGAGTTTTCTTAATTTGCATTTCTCTGATCAATAGTAAATTGGAGTACCTTTTCATATGACTACACGTAGTTTCAATTTGTTCCTCTGAAAATTGTTTATATCCTTTGACTATTTAACAATTGGAGAATGCCTTGAATTCTTGTAAAGTCGAATCAGTTCTTTATATATTTTAGAAATAAGGCCTTTAAAAGAACCTTGGATTATAAAAATGTTTTCCTAGTTTATTATTATGTAATCTTGTCTGCATTAGTTTTGTTTGTACAAAAATTTTGTAATTTAATATAATCAAATTTATCTATTTTGTGATCAATAATGATCTCTAGTTCTTGGGTCACAAATTCCTTTCTCCTACATTGATCTAAAAAGTAAATTATCCTATATTATTTTAATTATTTTATAATGTCATTATCTCTAGATCATGAACCCATTTTGACATTATCTTGATATATAGTGTTATGTGTAGGTCAGTGCCTAGTTTCTGTCATACTAGGTTTCAATTTTCATAGCAGATTTTATGAATTAGTGAATTATTTTCCTAAAAGCTGGGCTCTTTGGTTTTCTCAAGCCCTAATTGCTATAATATTTTACTATTTTGTCCTGTGAACCTAAATTTTCCACTGATTAACTGCTCTATTCTTAGCCAGTACCACATGGTTTTGTTGACCACTGCTTTATAATATACTTTAAGATCTAGAACAGCTAGACCAACTTCATTTGCTTTTTTTTTTTCATTAATCACCTTGAAATTCTTGAAATTTTGTTCTTCCAGATGAATTTTTTGTTATTATTTCTAGGTAAATAAAATAATTTTGGGGAGTTTATTGATATAGCACTAAATAAGTAGATAAAATTAGATAGTATTGTCATCTTTATTATATTTGCTTGACCTAACAAAGAGTTACTTGACATTTTTCAATTGTTTAGATCTGACTTTATTTGTGTGGAAAATGTATTGTACTGTAATATATTTAACATGTATAAGACTGCCTGCCATCTGGGGGAGGGGGTTGGGGGAGGAAGGGAAAAAATCTGAATAGAACTAAGTGCAAGGATAATGTTGTAAAAATTACCCATGCATATGTACTGTCAAAAAAAGTTATAATTATAAAATTAAATAAAAATTAAATTAAAAAAAAAAGAAAATGTATTGTAGTTTTGCTCATATAGTTCCTTTCCTTTGACAGATAGATTCCCAGATATTTTATACTATTGCCAGTTATTCTAGCTTTCTTAGTTGGAAGCCCAATTCATTGAATTTCTGTTTTTCTATTTTATGCAAGTAAGCATCTATAGATATAAAATTTCCCCCTATTACTGCTTTGACTATATCCCACAAATTTTGGTATATTGTCTGACTACTGTTGTTCTCTTGGATGGAATTATTGATTATGTCTATGACTTGCTGGTTCATCCATTCATTCTTTAGGATGAGATCATAAAAAAGGAAAAAGTATCTACATATAAAGAAATATTTTGAGCTCTCTGTGGTAATAAATAATTGGAATCTGCAGGAATACCAATCAACTGGGAAACAGTTGAATAAATTGTGATATATGAATGAAATGGAATACTATTTTGCTATAAGAAATGATGAACAGGCTGATTCCAAATAAAACACTTGGAAAGACTTAAATGAACTGACACTGAATAAAGTAAGGAGAATCAGGAAAACATTTTACACAGTAATAGCAACCCTGTGTGATAGACTTTGTTGTTCTCAGCTATACAATGATCCAAGTCAGTTTCAAAAGATTCACAATGGAAAATCCTATCCACATACAGAGAAGGAAGTATAGAAACTGAATACAGAGCAAACTGTTTGACAGGAGAAATCTATAACATCTGGATAGAGAGTTTTCTAGATCCAGTACACATAACAGTTGAAAGAGTGTCTAGAATAACAGTCATAGCAGCAGCAGTTTCAGAAGCTCTCAGTCCTGAGATAGTTATGGGGCTGTATGACTACTCAGAAAGAGAATACAGCTGAAGTGGGTGAAGCTAGTGCTAATTAGCAGCTCTTTTTCTCATATACATTTTTGAGTGGCATTTCAGGGAGAAGAGGAACAGTGGAGGCAATCACAAGCGAGAACCAGCTTGTTCATCATTTTTTATATAATAATAATATTAAATTGCCTTCATATACCACAACTTGTTCAACCATTCCTTAGTAGATTGACATTTATTCATTTTCCAATTCTTTGCTATTGCAAAAAGAATTGTTACAAATATTTTAACACATCTGAGTCCTTTTCCATCTTTTATTATTTCCACAGACCCAGTAGTGTCACTGCTGGGCCAAAGGATATGCACAGGTTTTTAGCCCATTGGACTCAGTTTCAGATTTCTCTCCAGAAAGGTTGGATCAGTTCACAACTCCAGCAGTGATTGCTTTGCTCTATCACCTGGCACATACACATTTAGTGTCCTTACTACTTCATTGTTTGCTACTGTAAACAATGAAGCAGTAACAAAGATGCATATAATCCATCTTTATCAAGATGGATTTTCCTTCTTTATCTCTTTTATTAATATCTATTTTTAATTTTGCTTTATCTGAAATAAGAATTGTTACTTTGTTTTTATTTAATTTAGCTGAAGCATAATAAATTCTGTTGCAGACTTTTACATTTATTTTATGTCTTTCTGTGTCAGATGTGTTTCTTGTAAACAATATATTGTAGGATTCTGCTTTTTAATCCTTTGATGTTTGCTTCTGTTTTACAGGAGAGTCCATCCCATTCACTTTTATACTTCTGATTACCAACTCTGTATTTCCCTGTATCCTTATACATACTTTTGTTCTCTCTTTTCACCCTGTCCTTAGTAGTTTTATTTTTAATCCACCCTGCCTGCTACCTTATCTCCTGTCACTGCCCTCTCTTCCCTTTGTAATTTTTTTAAATTTAACTCACATCAACCACAACCTTATCTTCTATCATTCCTCCCCCTTATCTGACCTTTTCCCTTACTTTCTGTCCTCCTCTCTATCCCATCTCTCCCTTTTCTTTTCCTTTTCCTCCTCCTACTTCTTTATAAGGTTACATATACCCTATCTCAATGATTACCCAACTCAGTAATTAAGTTATTTCCCCCCTTAGATTTGAAATTGATGAGATAAATCTTCAGACAATGTTCATCCTTCTCCCTTGTTTCTCTAGATTGTAACACATATTTTGCACTTCTTCATGTTAACTAATTGTCCCATTATATCTCCACTTTCCTCTTTTTTCCAATAAAGACCTTTTTGTACCAGCTAAAGTTTTTTCGTTTGATGTCATCATATTGTCTATTCACAACTATATCCTCAGCCCATGTGAATCACCCCCTCTGTTGGCCCCAGTGACAAATACAATTTTCAAGAGTTACAGATATCATTTTCACATCTAATCATACAAACAGTTTAACCTTTAAGTACTGCTTAATATATGCATAGATAGATAGATAGATAGATAGATAGATAGATAGATAGATAGATATCCTCTGTTTACATTTCTATGCTTCTCTTGAGTTTGTATTTGAAGATTAAATTTTCTGTTCACTTCAGGATTTTTCAGTAGAAATGCTTGAAAATCTCTTACTTCATTGAAGCTCCACCTCCTCTTCTGAAAGATGATGCTCAGTCTTGCTAAGTAGTTAATTCTTGGTTATAACGCAAGGTCATTTACCTTCAAAATATGGCATTTCAGGTCCCCCTTTCCTTTATTGTAGAAGCTGCCAGATTCTGAGTAATCCTGACTGTTGCTCCTTGATATTTTAATTATTTTTGTCTGGCAGCTTACAGTATTTTTTCCTCGAGATAATTGTTTTGGAGTTTCACATCAATGTTCCTTGGGATTTTACTTGTGAGATCTCTTTTCAGAGCTGATTGATGGATTCTTTCAATGAAAATTTGCCTCTCTCTTTCAAGAATATAGGAGCAGTTTTCCATAATGATCTCTTGTACAATGCTATCTAGGCTCTTTTTTTGCTAAATGGTCTTCAGGTATACCAATAATTTTTACATTGTTTCTTCTCCACCTATTTTTTAGATCAGCTGTTTTGTCAATGAGGAATTTCACATTTTCTTCCATTTTTTCATTCTTTTTAGTTTGTTTGACTGATTTTTGATATCTCAAAAAGTCATTAGCTTTCATTTGGCTAAGAAATTATTTTTTTAAAAAGTGAAATGCTTGTCTCATGCCAGGCTTTGAAAAGACAATTCCTACCTTCAATGATTTTACATTTCAATGGTGGAAAATAACACATATACAATAGTAAACCCAAAAGGAATATTTTAAATATCAGAGTTCCCTACTATAGTGATTATGATTATAAGGCAATTGAATAAGACATACTTTCCAGAAATGGTAATGCTCATTTTATACCTATTCCTGAATTTATAATTGAATATTGTAAAGTCAAGAGAGGAAAATTAATAGTATTGGTACAACAATATGAAGTAAAGTAGATTAAAAGATAAAATGATGACTCTTACTCCAGGATAAACATGATGACCAATGCTTATTTATCTAAAGGCCAGGATTCCAACAAAGATTCTAAATGCATTTTATTTGAAGGCATCTTTCAATCTTTCAAGCTTCTTGCCCTGGGTGTTTCAATATGTTTACCATAGGTTGACAGAACTTAACTTTAAAATATGAATGTGTTGATGTTAACCAAAAGTAAGATAGTGCTTGTACTACATTAGCTACTGATACATATCCTGTATACATATACACATAAGATCCTGCACACACACACACACACACACACACACACACACACACACACACACACACACATATACACATTCTAAAGTATGAGTAAATCTCTTGATTTTCCAATACTTTCTTTTCTCTTGCCCAGGGCCAACAACAATTTCCATTGTACATTCCATTCATTTGTTTATTCCTTAATTTGCTTGTTTATTACTCTCATGGTGCTTTCTATAAGGAAACTGGGTCTTAAAAAAACTAAGCAACTATATTTTGTACTTACTTACAATGCCAAAATTATAAATAAATATAGTAGGATTCTTGTGCCTACAAGAAGTTGAAAAGTTTTTTCCTAATTTGTTTTTATTTTGTTTTTACACTTATCAATCAGTCAAGAATGATATTTTAAGTTCTTACTCTGAACCCAGCACTATTCTAAAGGGAATGCATAAAAGAAGCCTGTAAATTCTTTAATAATAATGCTCCAAAATCCTCACTTTAATATTATAAGTGCAACCTTGTAAAGTACATTATCTCCTTAAGCAAACTCCAAGTCATTAATTGTGTTAAAGAAACTATGTTGTCTGTGTGTTTGTTGCTTTTTACAAAATGCTGGGAATTTGTGGAGTAATTATCAGAAGTTACATGTAAGAAAATTACTATATGCCTTCCATGTTACACAATATTTTCTTGCTATTTATTACTACATAAATAATATTTCTTAGTGTCTGAGCTACTCACATATGTGCTCAGTAAAAGTATCAGATGAAAATCACCTCAACATCTCTGGCCTATGATCTCTCCAAGGCACTACATTTCTTCCCACTACATAAATGTAGTGTATGAAGTTGCAACTTTGCAAACTCTACATCATTGAAATCCAAACATTGGCATCTAATCCATGCAAATACTCTCATTTCTGTGACAACTAATGCAGACAGCTTCAAGTTACATGATGACCTCCCTTAGAAGCCCCAATGTATGATTTGTCACTGAAGCTCATTCTGCACATACAATATATTGCACATTTATATACAGATATGCACAGTCTTGCCTGTGATTATGATAAATTATGAATGCAGCAGTACAATCATGCAGTGCTGGATCATGAGAATTGATCCCAGGATTCAGAGGAAGCGAGGGCATTTGGGAGGGCCGCCTGAGCGGTGACTTGTGTACAGTGAAGGTCTGAAGCGGGAGAAAGAGTGTGGGAAATGGAGGCATCACAGTGCAGAGGCAGCTTGGAGGAAGTTGGGCATTGCAGTCTGTATGTCTCTCTGTGGGTAAAGTTATTGCTGGTATATTGTTTTTTGTAGTGCTGTATATGTTGATGTTTTACTAATAGCAATTTAGAATCCCTTAGAAATAATGATGTCAAGAAAAAGAAAAATTGACTTGGAGTGTAGGTTATTCAAAGAACAGTGGAATTATGATTACTTTTTCATGCAGTACAAAGAAAGAGCTGTATATCTGATATGCCAGAATGTAGTGTCTGTGTTCAAAGAATATAATTTGTGTTGACACTATGAAACTCAACATAAAGATAAATATGATTATTTGGTTGGAGAAGTGAGAAAAGATAAAATATTAAAACTGAAAAATATATTGATAACTCAACAAAATATTTTTGTGAAGCAGAAGCAGCTAAATATTTCATCATTGTGAGCAAGTTTTCAAGTTGCCAGGCTAATAGCACTCACTGGCTGACCATTCGTGGAGGAAGAATTTGTTAAAGAATCCTTCTTTCTGTTGTCCTCACAGGCCCTATGTAAGCCCACTGCAGGCAGCAGTCACTCTCTTTAACCTGGCACTCTTCACCCTGGCTCCCTAGCCTAGGTGGCCAATCCAAGAGGGGTAGCCGAAAGAGGTAAGGATTTTGGTAGTGAACACGTGGGTCTTCTGACCAGGTGTTCACTAGGGAACCAACAAGTCAGGGCATCAGTTAAGGCATTATGTGAGTAGATATAATAAAGGCTGTTCTTGAGTGCGGTACTGGTTATTAAGCTATAGATTCAAGAGATTGTGACCAAAGACCTTTGAAGGCCTCAGAGGAGGCGAGCCGGGTAGAGTTCACACTGCAAAGGACAGTGGTCAAAGGTACTCTGGTGGGTCTAGGACAGACTAGTAATTGTAACTGCCAGGAGAGCACGTTACAAGTAATTGCTTGTATTAACCAAGAGATGGACAAACATAACCATTCTCATCCAATATCCATACACTGCCTCATCTACCAACAAGGGCTGTGTAGTAAATAAGTGAAATGGGACTCTGTTATGAAAATTGTGGTATCTTGTGTTAACTTCATTAGAGCTAATGCAATAAATCACAGACAATTTTAGGAATTTATGTCTGAGCTAAATGTTGAGTATGAAGATGTTCTATATCAGACAGAAGTCAATTGGCTGAGTCAAGGGAGAGGTTTGAAATGTTTCTATGACTTACTTCAACTTACAACTTTTCTGCTTTCAAAAAACAAAGAAGTACCAGAGCTCAATGATGCAGAATGGAAATGGAACCTTGCCTTTCTGACAGATGTAATAGAGCTACTCAACAATTTCAATATGCAACTTCAAAGAAAGGGGAAGCTCATCTGTGGTATGCAATCACATGTCAATGCCTTTGAAGTAAAATTAGGCCTCTTCATCAAACAAGTGAAAGAGGAAAACTTCTGCCATCTTCCCACAACTCAAAATCTGTTAGCAGAAAACCACTGATTGCATTCTCAAACAACATGTGTGGATTCATTGGAAAAATTGTAAAAGGAATTCCAATTTAGATTTAAAGAGCTTCATTTCCATGAACAAGACAAACAGCTTTTCTGTAACCCATTTTCTATTGACATTGAAAATGTGGATACAATTTACCAAATGGAACTGGCTGAACTGCAGAATTATGACTCTCAGAAAGACACATTCAAGTCAAGCAGCCTTCATAATTTCTATGCATCTCTCCCTTCTGAGACATATCCTCATTTCAGGAAATATGCACTCAAAATGGCAACTGCCTTTGGCAGCACTTCTGTCTGTGAACAGACTTTTTCTAGAATGAAACATTTGAAATCTCCAACCAGATCAAGACTAACAGATGCACACTTCTTATGACTAGCAGTGACAAATATGGAACCAGACATTGAACATCTCATTAGTCAAAAGCAAGCCCATAGTTTCCATTGAAATACTGGTAAGTTTGTTGATTTAATTTTACTTCATTTTAAATATTGCATTTGTTCCCGTTTTGTTTCTTTACTTCAAGATATATGCAGCATGTATTGGAATTTGTTCATACTTTTGTTTTTACTATAGTCTGGCCCTCCAACAGTCTGAGGGACAGTGAACTGGCCCCCTATTTAAAAAGTTTGAGGACCACTGATATAGACATTTACCTCACTACCTTATTAAATAATTCTTTCCAATAACATTAGGCAACTATTGTCAGTAAAGTGATATACTAAAAACAGGAAGAAATGTATAGTTCAAATGAGCTATGGTTCCTGCCATTATAGATCCTTCATTTTAATAAAAGACTATGATATTAAAAAAAAAATAAGTCAATTGAGAAATTGAAAAAGAGGAGTGGAGGGAAGTATTTGAGGATGTCCCAGGGGGAGAAAAAAATTTATTACTCAAAAGGGATATTAGAAAAGGCAGTATAGGAAATAGTATTTATGATACATTTAAATCCAATTCAACAGGCTGGGGAAGGAAGGAAATCAATCACTCAGTCAATGCTTAATAAAATATCTACTTGTGCTAAGACATTATGCAAAGTGCTAAGAGGCCATGGAAAAAAATGAAAGTAAAGGCCAAGATTTAAAAGATCATATAATGTAGAAATGCTAGTTTTGCTTTAGGACAAAGTACCTATAAAGTAGTAGTGCAAATATTAGAGAAACAAAAGTTCCATTGTAGAAGTCCTTGAGAGTCAAGCTAAGGAGCTTGAACACAACATAGTAGGAAGTATGGGGCCACTAAATATTTTCTATTAAAGAAAATTCTTACAGCGATATGAAGGATCAATTGAATAACGAAAAGAAAAGGTATAAGAAGAGCTATGCTATAATAATGTGTTAAAGTTTAATATTCTTTTACCTTTATGATGAAATTTTAAGAGGCAGAGGGAACATTGAACCAGTGTGAAGACCATGAGAAAAGAGGAAAAAAAAAACATGATACAAGATAACATGAAATCAATCAACAGTACCTGGATATGAGGGGCAAGCAAAACTTGGAAGACAGGGTGAATGGGGCTACCACAAAAAGAAATCACGAGTTAAAAGTAATGTCAGGGAAGAAGACAATAAGCCTACTTTGGACATGTTGAATTTGAGGTGATAGTTGAATATTTAGGTGAAGCTAGCCTTAAGACATTTTGGAAGTATGAATTTAGATTTGGAAAGATTACAAATTTGAGAGTCATAGTGTTATATGTTTGAATGAGACTACTGAGTAAAGAAGTAGAAAAGAGAAGAAAATAAGTAACAAAGTATTTGGCAGGATATGAGTCAGTAAAAGACATAGAGAAACATTTGCTAGAACAAAGTTTCTTAGGCTGTGAGTTATGACCTCACATGGGAGTTGTAACTAAATGTGGGGATTACCAAAAAGTGTAGATAGTAAAATGTTTCTGAATGTTCAACAACCAAAAATTAATTTAAAAACAGGTGAGTAATGAATCCAACGTGTTTCTGGCAATGTTTGCTTGCGTTACATCATCACAAAAATTCATGTCAGCCTTGGTTCTGAATACACAATATAAGCACTTTAAACTATATTTGTATTTATACCATATACTGCCAATGAATGCTGCCATAAACTCCTGGGCTCAGATTAGAGATGATTGTACATTATAAATTGCAGTTTTTAACTATCCAAACAAAGTTTTCTACTCTTATAGAAATATAATAGTTTAATTACAGAAAATAAAAACTTTTAATATTTTTCTACCATCATTCATCAGCACATAAGTATCAAATTTGTAGAACTTTTATTGGATTGTGTTAGAATATTTGATTGTAAAAATTGCTGTTATCTTCTACTTTTACATAAGTGTTTAACTGCAGCAAGTAAAGACAAAAGTCCTTTAATAATATTCTGCCACTACTGCTGTATGTGCATGTGTGAAGATCAATTTTTTAAATTAATTACAATAGATCTAATTTCATAAAGTGTTTATTTGAGAAATTATTAGTAATATTTATTTATGCTTTAAGACAAAATGTTTTCTGATAATGAAGAAGTGACTGAATTTAGGAAGGGGTAAAAAATACTGATAACAATGTGGCATCATCTTCATTACAAGATTGTAGTACACCTATATTAACAACAACAAAAAACAAATGTATCAAATCATTTTTGGAACATGGATTTAGTTCTGATAATAATAATGAGGTGAAAAAATCTCTTTGATTAATTTATAATGATGTTTTGGGCTGTGGAGAGCACAAGACTAACAATACTTCATAGGAAAAAAGTACAGGAATGAAATTTGTAAATTAACGATGAAAATTCCAGCAGGTTATTACCAGGCTTAAGGGCAAACCAAAGTTTTCAATTCATTTAGATGAAATAATTGATATTTCTAATATGACATAATTGCTACTTCGTGTAAGATATGTTTATGAAGGCAGCATCTAGGAGGAATTATTGTTTTGTCACCCTTTAGGAAGACACATAAGAGAAGATATATATATATATATATATATATATATATATATATATATATGTAGATATAGATATATATGTAGATATAGATATAGATATAGATATATAGATCTGTATATATATGTATATGTAGATATAGATATAGATATAGATATATAGATCTGTATATATATATATGTATATGTAGATATAGATATAGATATAGATATATAGATCTGTATATATATATATATATTTATCACAGTTGAGGTCTTAGAATGGAAAAACTGTGTTGGAGCCTGTACAGATACTGCTGAAACAATTATGGGAAAGAATGTTGGATTCGTAGAAAACATTAAAGCTGATCACAGTGAACATTATCACTTCTATTTATTGCATGATCCATCAATAGCCACTGGTAGCCAAAAATTATCAGTTAGGTACTATGTTTCTCAATAATATCAAAATCACTAATTTAACTAAAATTTAATTAAAAACTTTATCTTTTCATTATACACTTCAACAACAATACTGTATGAGGATGTATTCTGATGGAAATGGATATCTTTGACAAAGAGAAGATCTAATTCAGTTCCAATTGATCAACGATGGACAGAATCAACTACACCTAGAGGAGGAACACTAGAAATGAGTGTAAACTGTAATTTTGTTTTTCTTCCCATGTTATTTTTACCTTCTGAATCCAATTCTTCCTGTGCAACAAGAAATTCAATTCTACACCATATATTGTATCTGGAATATACTATAACATATCTAATATGTATAAGAATGCCTGCCATCTAGGGGAAGGGGTGGAGGGAAGGAAGGGAAAAATCGGAAAAGAAGTGAGTGTAAGGGATAATGTTGTAAAAATCACCCATGCAATGTACTGTCAAAAAAACAAAAAAAAAATTATAATTATAAATTTTTTTAAAAAAATTTAAAAATGTATCTTTAAGAGGCATTTATTTTTAAACAATTGCATAAATATGAACACCAATTACAAGAGTGTATTATTACATGAGAGGTAAAGTGGCTATCGAGAGGGTGAAGATTAAACAGATTATTTAAACTAAAAACTGATGTTCTTATATTTTTGATTAGCAGAAATCTAGTTTTGCAAATTTTTTTCATAATGGCTTATGGATTTCAAAATAGTGCTATTTGTCAGATAAATTTGAAAAAAATTCAATGATTTATTCCTGTTGCTTCAAGGAAAAATTGTAACATCAAAGTTACAGATAAAATTAAATTTAACTGAAAGTTAACATATGCAAGAATAGAGTAAAAATAGTTCTTTAAAAATATTTACAAATTTAAGAATCCCTAAGCTAAAGGGAAAAATAAGGAGGATAACCAATAGAAGGTTTATAACCAAGATATATATATATATATATATATATATATATATATATATATATATATATATATATATATATATACAAGAAGAGTCTAATAGAATAGTGTCAAACATAAATAGAAATGAGACACTAAACCTCACATAGGGATACTTGCAGACCGCATATTAACTTAAGATAGCTGAATATTAACATTATCTATGGCATGTATTTTGTTTAGGATATAGGGTTTTCTGTCTATGGTGTCTACTTGATTACTTAATTTTCACTTCTGGCTCTAGGAATTCATAGCATATATAATGGCTACAACCTGATAAACTTTCAGCAGCATAAATTTGTTCCTACAGCCATGAAGGAAACTGAAGAGGGCAATGTGGATTGCTTAGAGCTTGGTTAGATATCAAAGACATCAAAGCAATGCACTGCATCTTGAGCTATCACTAGACATCTTGATTCTGTGCTGCCACTGGACTCTGGAAGAGAGAGTAAGAGATGAATTCATACAACTCTGCCTCACTTAAATCCAACTTATAAATGAATTAAAAGATAGCACCCATTCCATTTTATGTTTTATACCTACATCAAAGTCCTGTGGTGGCAGACATGTGATGAAGCAACAGGTGCGGATACCCTTTTGAGCTGTAATCACAACCCCCATACACAGGAGGCCAAGCCCATAGAGTTGTGTTTTCATTGGAAGTTTTGGTGGGATTCAGCAGCCTATTGAGTAGCTGAGCAGCCATTTAAAGAACCATATTGACATCCTGGTATAAGAAAGGGAATAGCAAATGTTCCCTAAAAAAAAAATCATGACTTGAAAAAAAGAACAACTCTTATGAGAGAACCGAGCATGTACTGGATATAAATATTAGCTGTCAATGAAACAAGGATGGCTCATAAAGGCTAATAAATCAAAGTTGGATTTTTTTTTCTGTAGTAGCCTCGATGAAAGGGAGCACCATGAAGCTAGCCTAGATTTTACAATCAAAATTAATCTAATCAATAAACTTTTCAACTTAACTAAAAGACAGTCTCATGACAATATGATTGCCATTTGCAGAAAAATACCACATCACTATTTATGCACCATTCATAACAAACTTCGATGAGGTCAAAGAAAAAAAAATTGAAAATCTGGAAACCCTATTCATCAATGTACCAATGTACCAAAAGAGGACAAGCTTATAATACTGGGTGACTTCTACACAATAATAGGTTCAAACTACCCAACACTGAAGGGTTGGATTTGGAAATAGCAATAGCAAAAATAAGTGATTCTTGCTTACTACTAAAAACTTTTACATTTCATGAACGTCTACTCACCAAAAGTATCTTCAATTAACCAAAATGCAATAAAATTTTATGGATGAACCTTTGCAATATACAATTATCTAATAGAATCTATTATTGTAAGAAGAGACAATTAGGATGTGAGATTAACTAAAGCAATGTGTAATGAGGAACTCTGGACAGATTATAGACTTATCCTCTCCAAATCAAATGTTTGCATTCAAAAAAGCAGAGGCCCCAAGGAAAATGACTAAGAGAAAATGTCAGCAGATTAGAACATTTCTCTGAGCAGAAACAATGGTTTTTAACTTGGAGGGAAAGTTGAGCCAACATACAAATGGCAACAATGGAGCAGAAAAGGAACAGAACAGCTTTCAAAGATTTGTATTAGCTCATCCAAGTCAGAACATTCACAAACATCCAGGTTCTTTCACAAAAATGATGGGAATATTAAGTAGCTACTAAATGAAGAATGAGAATTCCATAAGTTACAGGGAGGACAGTTTATGCATCTCTAACAAAACAACATTTAATTCTATCAAAAAACAAAACAAAAAAAAAAACTGCAAAGTTTGGAAAGATGCAGAATTTTTGCTTCAGTAGGAAAGCAGATGAAATCTACTATTTTTTGCTGATAACAACAATCCAAAGCAGATTTATGGTGCCCTGCAGGGTGTGTATGGACCAAAGATTTATGGTGTATGTCAATCATCTTAAATATCCAATGATGATGAACCTACATTGATTAATGATTTCTAAAGTTAATATTTCTTGTATAATGTTGAATAATAGTGGTAATAATGGGAATCCCTGCTTCACTGCTGATTTGATTGGAAATGCTTTCAGCATTAAAAAGTTATGCTTGCTGTAGGTTCTTGATAGCTACCACTTACTATTTTAAGGAAAGCTCCTTTTACCTTTATATTCTCTAGGGTTTTTTAATAGGAATGAGCATTGTATTTTGTCAAAAGCTTTTTCTTCATCTATTGAAATTATCATGTGATTTCTCTTTTTTTCTGTTATTGATAGTCAATTATGGTTATAGTTTCTTTTTTATTATACTTTTTATTTACCAGATATATGCATGGGCAATTTTACAGCATTGACAATTGCCAAACCATTTGTTCCAATATTTCCCCTCCTTCTCCCCCCCCCCAGATGGCAGGTTAACAAATACATATAAAACATGTTAAAGTATAAATTAAATACAATATATGTATACATGTCCCAACAGTTGTTTTCTTGTACAAAACGAATTGGACTTTGAAATAATGTACAATTAGCTATGAAGGAAATCAAAAATGCAGGCAAACAAAAATAGAGGGATTGGGAATTCTATGTAGTGGTTCATAGTCATCTCCCAGAGTTCTTTCACCGGTTGTACCTGGTTAAGTTAATTACTGCTCTATTGGAATTGATTTGGTTCATCTCATTGTTGAAGATGGCCATGTCCATCAGAATTGGTCATCATATAGTATTGTTGTTGAAGTATATAATGATCTCCTGGTCCTGCTCATTTCACTCAGCATCAGTTCATGTAAGTCTCTCCAGGACTTTCTGCAATCATTTGTTGGTCATTTCTTACAGAACAATAATATCCCATAATATTCATATAGCACAATTTATTCAGCCATTCATCAATTGATGGGCATCCACTCAGTTTCCAGTTTCTGGCCACTACAAAGAGGGCTGCCATAAATATTTTTGCACATACAGGTCTCTTTCCCTTCTTTAAGATTTCTTTAGGATATAAGCCCAGTAGTAACACTGCTGGGTCAAAGGGTGTGAACAGTTTGATAACTTTATGAGCATAGCTCCAAATTGCTCTCCAGAATGGCTAGATGTATTCACAGTTCCCTCAACAATGTATCATGTCCCTGTTTTCACACATCCCCTCCAATATTGCATATTATCTTTTCCTGTCATTCTAGCCAATATGACATGTGTGTAGTGATATCTCAGAGTTGTCTTAATTTGCATTTCTCTGATTAATAATGACTTGGAGCATCTTTTCATATAGCTAGAAATAGTTTTAATTTATTCATCTGAGAATTGTCTATTCATATCCTTTGACCATTTATCAATTGGAGAATGGCTTGATTTCTTATATATTAGAGTCAATTCTCTATATATTTGGGAAATGAGGCCTTTATCAGAACCTTTGATTGTAAAAATTGGAGAATGATTTGATTTCTTATAAATTAGGGTCAGTTCTCTATATATTTTGGAAATGAGACCTTTGTCAGAACCTTTAACTTTAAAAATATTTTCCCAATTTGTTACTTCCCTTCTAATCTTATCTGCATTAGTTTTGTTTGTACAAAAACTTTTCAATTTGATATAATTAAAATTTTCTATTTTGTGATCAATAATGATCTCTAGTTCTTCCTTGGACATAAATTCATTCCTCTTGCACAGGTCTGAGACGTAAATGATCCTATGTTCCTATGATTTATTTATAATCTCATTCTTTATGCCGAGGTCATGAGCTTATTTTGTCCTGATTTTTGTGTACAGTGGTAAGTGTGGGTCAATGTCTAGTTTCTACCAAATTAATTTCCAATTTGTCCAGCAATTTTTGTCACACATTGACTTTATCAGAAACACTGGCTGTAAACAATTTTTTCCAGCTTTGTACTTCCTTTTTAATCTTGTTTCTGTTAGTTTTGTTTGTGGAAAAATTTTATAATTTATTGAAATCAAAGTTGTCCATTTTGCCATCCAGCTACTGTCCATTAAAAATAACACTTACTGTTTCTTATTTATTTTAAGGAAAGCTCCCTTTATCCCTATGCTTTATAGTGTTTTTTAATAGGAATGGCTGCTGTATTTTATCAAATGCTTTTTCTGCATTTTTTAAATTTAGCTATCATATGATTCATCCCTCTTCTCAATATCCTGTTCCCTGGCATCTTCTAGCCAAATGATATAACATATTTACACAAATTAATAATAGCTTTCATGTGTTTTTTTTACCATATTCAAAACTATTTTATACCCCAAGTTAAGAATTATTTGTTTAGAATGAAGGAGGTTGAATTCTGTAACTGGAATGCTGTTTCATTAATTCAAGTGAGTAATTAATATTTGTCCTCAGTTTCTAAAATATATTGCTTTAGGATTAGTAAAGAGAGATGAGTTATGACTTATTATGTCTTCACTCTAATGATGCAGAAAGCAATAAGTTAGCAGTGAATAATAATAATATTACACCCAATACCTAGCAACCACATTCAGGATAACAACTACTTAAAAATTCATCTTAAAGCCCATTCTTCAATGAGAACATGCTCCTTTTGTTTTATCAATTTTCAATCCATGCCACCAATCCCTGGTGTTGCCTTCTTTTAGTGATTTTCTTTCTGTTGAACATCTAACCCCAAAGCATTAAATTTATTAAGAGTGAATTATATGTTTGCAGGACCTACAGTCAAAGGCAGAGCTAAAATGTCTTTGAAGGAACATGGTGAAATTTAATTGAAACATCACGGGTCTAAGATCAAAGTTTAATGATTATTTTCTCCTGAAATCTGTCAGAAAACATGTTGCAATGCTTCTGTTACAACAAGGTTGTGGCATTTATTAGAAGATTGCATTCTTTCTCCCTTCAAACCCATTATATTCTAAAAATAAATAAATGTTGCTCTTAAATCTAAGTCAATATAAATTACTTCTGCCTAATTTATTCTGTTATTATAAATTCATTATTATAATATGTAAAGTTTCCCTTTATTTCAGTTGAAATACATAATACATCAAAAAGACAGAATAGTTGTTTATAGATAAAATTTCTATAGCAAAAATATTGGCTTTTCAAATTTCTTGATTTTAACATATTACTACTTTATATAATTTTTGTCTATATTATTAAAAGATATATTTGGAGGCAGTACATATAAAGAAGAGAATTTTATTTATTTTAAAAGGGAAAGAATTGTCAATCTGTGATTTTATATATATGTGTATATATATATGTATGTATATATGTATATATATACATATATAGCTAATGTGTATATATTCAGTGTAAAAGTAGAAAAAAAATCTACAAATGTTATTGGCTAAGGACAACAAAAACTTAAGAAATATTTATATGTAATGCATAAATTACAAAGTCATTATTGAATGAAAATATGTGAGAGAGAGCTTAACCTATAAAATGATAATTTCCCTCTTTCAAACAGCCTTTTTCTAAATCTGACCTTTTAATGAATATAGTTCAAACAATATTGTAGTACACAACTATAAAAACCTATGATATATTTCATCAGGAATTCCCAATATGGAAGCTCTCTCTACCCATTCATGTCGACAATTACCTATAACTTCTTGAGAAAGTTAACTAGTACTCTGGGAGTCTAAGTGATTTGTCCACAATTGTACAGAATATATGTTGATCAGAACTTGAAACCAAACTATTTCACACCTCTCAGATTGGCTAAGATGACAGGAATATATAATGATAAATGCTGGAGGGGATGGTGGAAAACTGGAAAACATATGCATTCTTGGTGGCATTGTGAATTTATCCAACAATTCTTTTTTAAATTTTTAAAAAAAAATTTATTTAATAGTTTTTATTTACCAGATATATGCATGGGTAATTTCACAACATTGACAATTGCCAAACCCCCTGCTCCAATTTTTCCCCTCTTCCCCCCCAGACGGCAGGTTGACCAATACATGTTCAATATGTTAAAGTATAAATTAAATACAATATATGTCCAGATAGTTGTTTTGCTGTACAAAAAGAATCGGACTTTGAAATAGTGTACAATTAGTCTTTGAAGAAAATCCAAAATGCAGGTAGACAAAAATAGAGGGATTGGGAATTCTACTTAGTGGTTCACAGTCATCTCTCAGAGTTCTTTCATTGGGTGTAGCTGTTTCAGTTCACTGCTGCTCTATTGGAAATGATTTGGTTTATCTCATTGTTGAAATGGCCACATCCATCAGACTTGATCATCATATAGTATTGTTGTTGAAGTATACAATGATCTCCTGGTCCTGCTCATGTCACTCAGCATCAGTTCATGTAAGTCTCTCCAGGCCTTTCTGAAATCATCCTGTAGGTCATTTCTTACAGAACAATAATATTCCATAATATTCATATACCACCATTTATTCAGCCATTCTCCAATTGATGGGCATCCACTTAGTTTCCAGTTTCTGGACATTACAAAGAGGACTTCTACAAATATTCTTGCACATACAGGTCCCTTTCCCTTCTTTAAGATCTCTTTGGGATATAAGACCAGTAGTTACACTGGTGGGTCAAAGGGTATCAAACAATTCTGTAGAGCAACTTGGAACTCAAAACCCAAAAGACTATCAAACTGTGCATACCCTTTGATCCAGCAATGGCTATAAAGGGTCTGTATTCTAACAGGATCATAAAAATGGAAAAGTAACCTCATGTCCAAAAATGTTTGTAATAGTTCTATTTGTAGTGGCAAGGAACTGGAAATTGAGTCAATGTTTCTTAGTAGAGAATAACCGAATAAGTTATGGAGTGTCATTGTTCTATAAGAAATGAGGAGCAGGCTCTTTTCAGAAAATCCTGGAAAGATTTGTAAGAACTGATGCTAATTGAAATGAGAGGAACCAAAAGAACATTGTACAAGACAACAAAAAGATCATGTAATTATCAACTGTGATGGACTTGGCTTTTTTTTTTTTTAACAATGATGGGGTTCATAGCAATTTCAATAGACTAATGATGGAAAGAGCCATCTGCATGCATATAGAAAATTATGGAGAGTGAATCTGGATTAATGAATAGTATTTTCACTTTTGTTGTAACTTGCTTGTTTGTTTGTTTTTTGTTCCCTAATTCTTTTCTTTCACCTTTTGATCATAGTTTTTGTTGTGCAGCATGGAAAATTTGGACATGTTTTAGGAAAAATTGCATATATTTAATCTATATTGATTTGTTTGCTCTCTATGAGAGGGGATGGGGATGAAGGGAAAAACTTTGGAGCACAAAGTTTTGCAAAGGTGAATGTTGAAAATTATCTTTCAAGGTATTTGGAAAAATAAGTATTTTAAAAATTTACTAATAAAAATAACCATGACTAATTTCAAATAATAAGTACTGGATCTACTAATGCATTTTTATGCAAATTATTTTTGTACTTTCTTGTGAATGTTCCTATCCATGCAAGTTATATTCATAGAGTTTGCTTCTGATATTTTTCTTTGAGTAAATATTTTATTGGAATTTTAAAAAACTTGACAATGGAAAAATAAATCATGTAACAAAAGAGTGAACTTTTTATAGAAATAGAACACATATCCATGTTTAGATGTAGAAAAGTATTTGTTATTATTTTCTTTTTTTTATTTAGAATTTTTTCCCACAGTATATATGCATGAGTAATTTTTTTATATAGTATTATCCCTTGAATTCATTTTTCCAAATTATCCCCCCCTCTACTCCCTCCCCTTGATGACAGGCAATCCCATAAATTTTACATATGTTACAATATAACCTAGATACAATATATGTGTGTAAATACCATTTTCTTGTTGCACATTAAGTATTAGATTCTGAATGTATAAGTAACCTGGGTAGATAGACAGTAGTGCTAATATTTTACATTCAATTCCCAGTGTTCCTTCTCTGGATGTAGTTATTTCTGTCCATCATTGATCAACTGGAAGTGAGTTGTATCTTCTTTATGTTGAAGATATCCACTTCCATCAGAATACATCTTCATACAACATTGAAGTTTACAGAGATCTTCTGGTTCTATTCATTTCACTCAGCATCAGTTGATGTAAGTCTCTCCAAGCCTCTCTGTATTCCTCCTGCTGGTCATTTCTTACACAGCAATAATATTCCATAACCTTCATATACAATAATTTACCCAACCATTCTCCAACTGATGGACATCCATTCATCTTCCAGTTTCTAGCTACTACAAAAAGAGCTGCCACAAACATTTTGGCACATACAGGTCCCTTTCCGCTCTTTAGTATTTCTTTGGGATATAAGCCCAATAGCAGCAATGCTGGGTAAAAAGGTATGCACAGTTAGATAACTTTTTGGGCATAGTAACAAATTGCTCTCCAGAATGGCTGGATTGTTTCACACCTCCACCAACAATGTATCAGTCTCCCAGTTTTCCCACATCCCCTCCAACATTCATCATTATTTGTTCCTGTCATCTTAGCCAATCTGACAGGTGTGTAGTGGTATCTCAGAGTTGTCTTAATTTGCATTTCTCTGATCAGTAGTGCTTTGGAACACTCTTTCCTATGAGTGGATATAGTTTCAATTTCATCATCTGAGAATTGTCTGTTCATATCCTTTGACCATTTATCAATTGGAGAATGGTTTGATTTCTTATAAATTAGGGTCAGTTCTCTATATATTTTGGAAATGAGACCTTTGTCAGAACCTTTAACTTTAAAAATATTTTCCCAATTTGTTACTTCCTTTCTAATCTTGTTTACATTAGTATTGTTTGTACAGAAACTTTTTAGTTTGATGTAATCAAAATCTTCTATTTTGTGATCAATAATGGTCTCTAGTTCTCTAGTCATAAATTCCTTCCTCCTCCACAGGTCTGAGAGGTATACTATCCTCTGTTTCTCTCTATTTATGATCTCATTTTTTATGCCTAAATCATAGACCCATTTTGATCTTATCTTGATATATGGTGTTAAGTGTGAATCCATATCTAATTTCTGCCATACTAATTTCCAGTATTCCCAACAGTTTTTTTCCAAATAATGAATTTTTTTCCCTAAAGTTGGTATCTTTGGGTTTGTCAAAGACTAGATTGCTATAGATGTACCCTTTTTTGTCCTTTGTATCTAATCTGTTCCACTAATCTACCGGTCTATTTCTTAGCCAATACCAAATAGTTTTGGTGACTGCTGCTATATAATAAAGCTTTAGATCAGGTACACTTAGACCACCTTCCTCTGACTTTTTTTCCATTAGTTCCCTTGCAATTCTCGACCTTTTATTCTTCCATATGAATTTTGTTGTTATTTTTTCTAGGTCATTAAAATAGTTTCTTGGGAGTCTGATTGGTATAGCACTAAATAAATAGATTAGTTTGGGGAGTATTGTCATCTTTATTATATTCGCTCGGCCTATCCAAGAGCACTGAATGTCTTTCAATTATTTAAATCTGATTTTATTTTTGGGGCAAGTGTTTTGTAATTTTTCTCATGTAATTCCTGACTATTCTTTGGTAGATGGATTCCCAAATACTTTATATTCTCAACATTTGTTTGAAATGGAATTTTTCTATGTATCTCTTGCTGTTGCATTTTGTTGGTGATATATAAAAATGCTGAGGATTTATGTGGATTTATTTTATACCCAGAAACTTAGCTAAAGCTGTGAAATATTTCTAATAACTTTTTATTAGAATCTCTGGGGTTTTCTAAGTATACCATCATATCATCTGCAAAGAGTGACAGTTTGATTTCCTCATTACCTACTCTTATTCATTTAATCTCTTTCTCGACTCTTATTGCAGAGGCTAACATTTCTAATATAATATTGAATAGTAATGCTGATAGGGGCAACCTTGTTTCACTCCTGATCTAACAGGAAAAGATTCCAGTTTATCTCCATTGCATTTTATGCTTACTGACGGTCTTAAAAATATGTTCCTGATTATTCTAAGGAATAGTCCATTTATACCTATACTCTCAAGCATTTTTAGTAGGAATGGATGTTGGATTTTATCAAATGCTTTTTCTGCATCTATTGTGATGATCATATGTTTTTTTATTAATTCAATTATTAATATGGTCAATTATACTAATAGTTTTCCTAATATTAAACCAGCCCTGAATTCCTGGTATAAATCCTACTTCATCATAGTGTATTGTCCTGGGGACGATATTCTGAAATCTTTTTGCTAATATCTTGTTTAAGATATTAGCACCAATATTCATTAAGGAAATTGGTTTATAGTTTTCTTTCTCAGTTTTTGATCTACCTGTTTTAGGTATCAGTACCATGTCTATGTCATAAAAGGAGTTTGACAGGACTCCTTCATCCCCTATTTTTTCAAATAGTTTATATAGCATTGGGGCTAGTTGTTCTTTAAATGTTTGGTAGAATTCACATGTAAATGCATCTGGTCCTGGGGATTTTTTCCTGGAGAGTTGATTAATAGCTTGTTCTATTTCTTTTTCTGATATGGGACTATTTATGCAATTTATCTCCTCCTCTATTAATCTAGGAAGCCTTTTTTTTTTTTTTGGAGGAAGTCATCCATTTAACTTGTTATCAAAATCATTGGCATAAAGTTGGGCAAAGTAACTCCTTATTATTTCTCTAATTTCCTGTTCATTGATGGAAAGATCCCCCTTTTCATTTGTAAGACTAACAATTTGATTTTCCTTTTTCCTTTTTCTGATCAGATTTCCCAAAAGTTTATCTATTTTATTGGCTTTTTCATAAAACCAACTCTTGGTTTTATTTATTAATTCAATAGTTTTTTTTGTTTTGTTTTGTTTTGTTTTTAACTTTCAATATTATTGATTTCTCCTTTTAAATTTTGGTATTTTAAGTTTGATTTTTGGTTGGGGGTTTTTAATTTGGTCTTTTTGTATCTTTTTAAGTTGCAGGCCCAATTCATTAATCTTCTCTTTCTCTATTTTGTTCAAATAAGCCTCTAATGATATAAAATTTGCTCTTATTACCACTTTAGCTGCATCCCACAGTTTTTGGTAAGATGTCTCATCATTGTCATTATCGTGTGTGAAATTATTAATTGTTTCTATAATTTGCTGTTTCACCCAGTCATTCTTTAAGATGAGATTGTTCATTTTCCAATTACTTTTTGGTCTATTTAACCCTAACTTCTTACTTAATGTAGCTTTTATTGCATTGTGATCTGAGAAGAAGGCATTTATTATTTCTGCCTTCCTGCATTTAATTTTGACACCTTTATGTCCTAATATATGGTCAATTTTTGTATAGGTTCCATGAACTGCTGAGAAGAAAGTATATTCCTTTCTATCACCATTCAGTTTTCTCCAAAGTTTTATCATCCCTAGTTTTTCTAATGTTCTATTTACTTTTTAAATTTATTTCTTATTTATTTTGTGGTTTGATTTTTCTAAATCTGAGAGTGCAAGGTTGAGATCTCCCACTATTATAGTTTTACTGTCTATTTCTTCTTGCAATTCTCTTAACTTTTCCTTTAGAAAGTTAGATGCTATACCGTTTGGTGCATATATGTTTAGTATTGATATGGCTTCATTATTTATGCTACCTTTTAGCAGGATATAGTTTCCTTCCTTATGTATTTTAATTAGATCTGTTTCTGCTTTTGTTTGATCTAAGATTAGGATGGCTACCCCTGCTTTTTTGCCTTTACCTGAAGCATAATAGATTCTGCTCCAACCTTTTACCTTTACTCAGTATATATTTCCCTGCTTTAAGTGTGTTTCCTGCAAACAACATATTGTAGGGTTCTGACTTTTGATCCAGTCTGCTGTCTCCATTTGATGGGAAAGTTCATCCCATTCACATTTACAGTTAAAATGGATTTCCTGCCATCATATTTTCCCCAGATTATGCTTTTTTTTCCCTTGACCCCCCTGAACCCCTTTCCCAATATTTAATTTATACACCCCATTTGTGACGCACAGGCCTCCCTTTTTAGTTTCCCTCACCCCTCCTTCCAAGTCCCTTCTCTTATTCCCCTTTTTCTTTTTCCTTTTCCTCTCCTCCCTTTTAATGAGGTGAGAGAGAATTCTCTGAAAACAAATATTTAAATTATTTACTCTTTGAGCCTCTTCTGATGAGTAACATAACACACAATGTTTCTCCCCCCCTCTAAATTCCCTCACATTTGGTATATTTTCTATGCCTTTTCCTGGGATGTAGTTTCCCTTTTTTATCACTTTTCCCCCTTTTTCTGATACTACCCCCTTCCCTTTACTACTGCACCCCCTTTTTTTATATCCGTAAAAACAAATTAACCATGCAGACTTCCTATATATCCACAACAGAGATTCAGTTGTCAAGAGTTCTTTTTACCTTTTTCTATTTCTCTCAAGTTTTGGGGATGAAATTATACTGTAATATATTTAACATATATAAAAAAAAAAAAAAAAAAAAAAAAAAGTTTTGGGGATGTAGATCAAATTTTTTGTTTAAGTCTGGTTTTTTTCTTAGAAACAAATGGAATTCCTTTGTTTCATTAAATGACCATCTTCTTCTATGGAAGAAAATGCTAAACTTAGCTGGGTAGTTTATTCTTGGTGGCAATCCTTGATGTTTTGCCTTTTGGAATATCAGGTTCCAGGCCCTTCGATCTTTTAATGTGGAGGCAGCCAGATCTTCATTTACCCTTATTGTGGCCCCTTGATATTTGAATTGCTTTCTTTCTAGCTGCTTGCAATATTTTTTCCTTTGTTTGGTAGTTCTGCAGCTTAGCCACAATATTCCATGAAGTTCTTTTTTTAGGGTCTTTTTCAGAAGGTGTACAATGAATTCTTTCAACACCTATTTCCCCTTCTGTTTCTATTATCTCTTGACAGTTCTCTTTGAGGATTTCATATAAAATAGAATCTAGGCTCTTTTTTTGATCATAGTTTTTGAGAAGTCCAATGATCCTCAGAATGTCTCTCCTAGATCTATTTTCCAGTTCTATAGATTTTCCCAGTAAGTATTTGACGTTATTCTCCAGCTATTCATTTTCTTTTGTTTTGTTTGACTTATTCTTGGGTTCTCAATGTATCATTCATTTCTATTTGTTCTGTCCTGATCTTTAATGAGTTATTTTCTTCATTCACATTTTTAGTTCTTTTTGTATATGCCCAATTGAGTTTTTAAATGAATCATTTTGCTCTATTGAATTTTTTTCCATTTCCCTAATTTTTAGAGAGTTATTTTCTTTTTCTAGTTCAGAAATCTTACTTTTCTGTGATTTTTAACCTTTTCTAATTCACAAATTTTGTTTCCCTGCATCTCCTGTGAATTCTTTTTTTTTTTTTTTTTTTTTTTCCAACTCAAATTTCAGGACATTGTTATTCTCTATCAAAGCTTCTCTTTCCTTTCCCCATTTTTCTTCAAACTCTCTTAACTTTTTAATATTCTCTTCTAGGAGAGAGTTATGTGATGGGAGGCAGGTATCATTCCCCTTTAGAGTGTTATCTGCTTACTCTCTGCTGTTAACTTCCTCAGAGTTGGATATCCGCTCTTTCTCTGTGTAGAAGGAATTAATAGTTCTCTTCAGATTTTTACTCCTTGTTAAAAACCTTTTGGGGTCTGCCCATGGGGTAAGAAGTTTATTTGTTTATTTATTTACCAGCTTCTTCCCAGACTGGATGGATGCAGAAGGTCCTGTGCATGAGCTAGGAGAGAGCTCTGGGAGAGAGTTCCCCTCCCCCCTCCCCAGAAATGCCTCAGAGGTGATATGGCTGCACTGTGAGGGTTGCCCAGTGAAGGACCCCACTGTGTGTCTTAGCGACTTCCCTGAGTTTTAAGACTGAACAATAAAAGCAACACAAAGCTTGGCCAATGCGTCCTGTGGGGCATGGATATCAGCAGCAGACTTAAAAAGCCCCTGCACTCAAACTGGATGTGTCTGCCCAGAAACTATGGTCCCTACTTCAAAGGTTCCACTTCTCTGGGAGTTCAGCTTCTCTGGAAATTCCAAGGCTGCTAGAGTTCCAGGCCCTCAGGCCAAGCCTGGCCCTATGTGGATTAGATTTTGCCTCAGGCTGTGTCCCCACTGTTCAAGCTCTTAACTACCCCAAGGTGAAGCCCCAGACAGCAGGAGGCAGCTTTACAGCTGTGCTAAGATCTGTTAGGTCACTTCTGTATTGGGGTGGTTCTAGGACCTAGCTTTATATTTTAAAGTAGCTTGATTTCTCTTCTGAACTGCGGTTTTATAAGCAGAGAAGAGCTAACAGCCTGTGTCAGATTCCTCTATCTCAGTGGCTTCTCTCATCCCAGAGTTCTCCCCAGCCTGATCGGCACAGTGTGCTAGCACCTAACCTTCTGTGCTGGCCTTTTTTCTTCCTCCCCTTGGAACTGACCTTTTCTGTAGAGACTTGAGATTCTCTTCAGCTGGTATGTTGTGCTTCTAATCTTTGTTGTTTCTGTCAGTCCAGTGTTATTTTTGAGGCTGATTTAACTAATTGCTAATGAGGGAACAAGGTAGCTTACAAATTCATAGGTATCTTCTCAGCCATCTTGGCCCCACCACATTGAAAAGTGGGAGGGGAAAAGCGAAAAAGGAAGGGATAGTGTTAGGATATCAAATACCAGGGATGTAAGTCAATTCCATATGTGTTGAAAGAACCACAGTAGTGAGTGACAGAAAAGCAAAAGAAACATTAAGCTTTTAGGGATAGATGGTTGCTAGCTGGGTGGTACATTGTAGAGAGAGTGACAGGAAGATCTGAGTTCAAATTCAGCCTCAGATAATTCTCAACCATGTTTCTATGCAAGTCATTAACTTCTTTAGCCTCAATTTCTTAAATTATAAAATGAAGATAATAATAACATCATCAGGTTTGTTGTGAAGATCAAGTTTAAAACATAACTGCAAATATAACTGTAAAACTCATAACAGAGTGTCTAGTATAAAGGTCCAGTTATCTCTAAGTTATCCTTCCAGACTGCCGTCTCAACTCATTCTCCCAGCCTAGCGTCTCCTTGCCCAACTGACCTCCTCTTTTATCCTAGCAGAGATTTGGCTTGTGAAAACTCCTACAGCCAATAAACTTGCTCCTTTTAAAGGTGTAAACTCCCTTTAAAGGCCTGAATCAAAGGTGTGAATTCAGAGTTAGAGAATTGCCCAGACAACCTGAGTTATCACCTTGCAATACTAACAGGTTAGGATAAATAAGAAGGGAATACAGCTATTATAAGGGGAAACGTTTAAGAAAAGGGGAGGGACATTGAGTGGAGGATCCTACATAATGATAGCAATATCAATACTAAACATATATGCACCAAGTAGTATAGCATCTAAATTCCTGAAGGAGAAATGAAGAGAGCTGCAAAAAGAAATAGAGAGCAAAACTATAATAGTGAGAGATCTCAATCTTATACTCTCAGAACTAGAGAAATCAAATGACAGAATAAATAAGAAGTTAAAGAGGTAAATAAAATACTAGAAAAGTTAGCAATGTTAGCTCTTTGTAGAAAACTAAATGAGTCAGAAAAGAGTATATTTTCTTCTCAGCAGTTCATGGAATTAATACAAAAATTGACTATATATTAAAATATAAATCAAATTCAAATGCAGAAATGCAGACATAGTAAATGCATTCCTTTCAGATTACAATGCAGTAAAAATTAAATTCAATAAAAAGCTATGGGAAAATAGACTAAAATAATTGAAAAATAAATAATCTTATCCTAAAAAATGAATGGGTGAAACAACAAATCATAGACAATTAATAATTTCAACCAAAAGAATTATAATAATAAGATGAAATATCAAATTATATGGAATGCAGCCAAAGCAGTTATAAAGGGAAATTTTATATCTCTAGAGGCCTACTTGCATAAGAAAAAGAGAAAATCAATGAATTAGGCTTGCAACTAAAAAAGATAGAAAAAGAACAAATTACAAATCCCCAATCAAACATTAAATATGAAATTCTAAAAATAAAAGGAGAGATTAATAAAATTGAAAGTAAAAAAAAAAAACATTGAATTAATAAATAAAACTAAGAATTGATTCTATGAAAAAACTAACAAAATAGATAAACCGTTATTAAATCTGACTACAAAAAGGAAAGAGGAAAATCAAGTCTTTAGTCTTAAAAATGAAAAGAGAACTTTCCACCAATGAAGAGGAAATTAGAGCAATAATTAGGAGTTACTTTGTGCAACTTTATGCCAATAAATTTGATAACTTAAATGAAATAAATGAATACCTTAAGAAAATATAGATTGTCCAGATTAAAAGAGGAAGAAGTAAATTGGTTAAATAGTTGCATTTTAGAAAAAAAAAAAATAGAACAATCTATGAATCAACTCCCTAAGAAAAAATCCCCAGGGCCAGATGGATTTACATGTGAATTCTACCAAACATTTAAAGAATAATTAACTCCAATTCTATATAAATTATTTGGAAAAATAGGGAATGAAGGAGTCCTACCAAATTCCTTTTGTGACACAGACATGGTACTGATATCTAAACCAAGTAGGATGAAAACAGAAAAAGAAAATTATAGACCAATCTTTCTAATGAACATTGATGCAAAAATCTTAAATAAAATATTAGCAAAAAGATTACAGAAGATCATCCCCAGCATAATACACCATGAGCAAGTATGATTTATACCAGGAATGCAAAGCTGATTCAATATTAAGAAAACTATTAACATAATTGACTATATCTATCAATTTAGTGCTATACCAATCAGACTCCCAAGAAACTATTTAATCACTTTGATAAAATAACAACAAAATTCATCTGGAAGAACAAAAGGTCAAGAATTTCAAGGGAACTAATGAAAAAAAAATTAAATGAAGGTGACCTAGCTGTATCTGATTTAAAACTATATTATAAAGCAGCAGCCACCAAAACCATTTGGTATTTGATAAGAAATAGAATAGTTGATCAGTGAAACAGGTTAGGTTCACAGGACAAAATAGTGTACAACTATAGCAATCTAGTGTTTGACAAACCCAAAGATCCCACCTTTTGGGATAAGAATTCATTATTTGACAAAAACTGCTGGGAAAACTGGAAATTAGTATGACAGAAACTAGGCATGGACTCACACTTAACAGCACATACCAAGATAAGATCAAAATGGGTCCATGATTTAGTCATAAAGAATGAGATCATAAATAGATTAGAGGAACAGAGGATAGTCTACCTCTCAGACCTGTGGAGGAAGAAAGAATTTATGACCAGAGGAGAACTAGAGAGCATTATTGATCACAAAATAGAAGATTTTGATTACATCAAATTAAAAAGCTTTTGTACAAACAAAACCAATGCAAACAAGATTTAAAAAGAAGTAACAAGGTGGGAAAATAGTTTTACAGTTAAAGGTTCTGATAAACGCCTCTTCTCCAAAATATATAGAGAACTGACTCTAATTTATAAGAAATCAAGCCATTCTCTAACTGATACATGCTCAAAGGATATGAACAGACAATTTTCAGATGATGAAACTGAAAATATTTCTACCTATATGAAAAGGTGTTCCAAGTCATTATTAATCAGAGAAATACAAATTAAGATTACTCTGAGATACCACTACACACCTGTCAGATTGGGTAGAATGATAGGGAAAGATAATGTGGAATGCTGGAGGGGATGTGGGAAAACTAGGACACTGATACATTGTTGGTGGAATTGTGAATACATCCAGCCATTCTGGAGAGCGATTTGGAACTATCTTCAAAAAGTTATCAAACTGTGCATACCCTTTGATCCAGCAGTGTTACTACTGGGATTATATCCCAAAGTGATATTAAAGAAGGAAAAGGGTACTGTATGTGCCAAAATGTTTGTGGCAGCCCTTTTCATAGTGACTGGAAACTGGAAATCGAAGGGATGTCCAACAATTGGAGAATGTCTAAGTAAATTGTGGTATATGAATGTTATGGAATATTATTGTTCTGTAAGAAATGACCAGCAGGATGAATACAAAGAGGCCTGGAGACACTTACATGAACTTATGCTAAGTGAAATGAGCAGAATCAGGAGATCATTATACACATCAGCTACAATACTATATGAGAATTAATTCTGATGGAAGTGGCTATTTTTAACAATGAGATCTAAATCAATTGATCAGTAATAAACAGAACAAGCTACACCCAGTGAAAGTGAAAGAACCCTGGGAAATGAGTGTGGACCACAACATAGCATTTACATTCTTTCAGTTATTGTTGGTTTGCATTTTTGTTTTTCTTCCCAGGTTATTTTTATCTTCTTTCTAAATCTGATGTTTCTTGTGTAGTAAGACAATTGTATAAATATGTGTACATATATTGGATTTAACATATATAACATGTATGGGACTACCTGCTATTTAGAGGAGGGAGTAGAGGGAAGGAGAGGAAAAGCTGGAACAGAAGTTTTTTGCAAGTGTCAGTGTTGAAAAATTACCCATGCATATGTTTTGTCAATAAAAAGCTATAATAATAAAATAAAATAAATTTTAAAAAGATTGTTTTTCTTACTTTGGACACATGTTTTGCATCTCCCTTGTCCATAGTCACATTTGCATTAAATCAACAAATATTAAAACATATATGTATTAAATTCAGATGATTTTTTTCAAGCTATTTGTGGGATTCCTGGGTTATTTTTTGTAAGTAGTATTTTATTTTTAATTATATGTAAATAAACTTTTCAACATTTCTTTTTCATATGATTTTGACTTCCAAACTAATCTTTCTCTATCCCTCTCCAACACAGCAAGTAATCTGTTATAAATTGCACATGTGTAATCAAGCTACATATATTTCCATATTAATCAGAAAAAAAAAGAAAAAAAAAACTATGAGAAATTTTTAAAAGGGAAAATAGTGTTTTTTGCTCTACATTCAGATTCTATAATTCTTTCTTTGGATGTAGAGCACATTCTCCATCATGAGTTATTTTGGATGTTCTTGGGAGAAAAAGAATTCTTAATTTTTAATATTCTTATTCATTAATAACAGTCAAAACAGTTAAGCAGGACAATTCTACCTGACATAAGAGCTTTCACAGGAACTCAGTGGTTTCCTCAACTTTTCCAAACCTCCCCAAGTATATTTTCTCCTGTGTCATAGAAGTAAAAGTGTAAGAATATGGGAAGCTTGTTATGTCTCAATAAACATCCTAGCTACACATTATTCTGTAATAGTGCTCATCTAAAGAACTGAGATTGACAGGAAATAGAAGAGAGTGCCACCAGGGATGAAGGACTGAACAAGACTTGGAAAAAGGGACTGGAGATCAGCAACTTCAGCATTCCCAGAAATCACTTAGGGTAGAAAAGTAAATGCATCAGTATTGAAGGAGGTAAGATGCTTTATATGTTTGGTCCCCCAAGGAAAGCACTATCAAAAGCACATACCTGAGAATATTATAAGAGCATATAAGGATTTTAAAAACTAAAAATTAGATTTGATAAATAGCTCAGAGGAAATAATCATTAGATACAATTGATATAATTGTTGATATTTTTGATAATGTTAATTTGGGGTGATTGACCCTTGGTTAGTGTGTTTGTGTGTGTGTGTGTGTGTGTGTGTGTGTGTGTGTGTGTGTGTGAAAATTCCTTCCATTTCTCAGACATTGAACAATTATAGCAGACACGAAAACAGAGATTTTTTTCCCAATTGATAGTTTCTTTATTATCTTAATAGCTTTAATTTTGATCATAAAAAGGTTTTAATATCTTAATGTACTTGTTATCTGATATTGATAGTTTATTATCTCAATAGCATTAACTTTGATCATAAAAAGGTTTCAATATCTTAATGTACCTGTTTAAAAAGTTATCACTTTTTAAAATTTGTAATCATGACTATTTCTTATTTTGTTAAATATTCTCCCTAGCCATAGTTGGAAATTTCATTTAGTACTATTCTTCCCTAATTAAATAAAAAAAAATTATACACAAAATATATAAATTCAGAGGAAGCTTGTGGGACAAGGCCTTAGAAAGTCGGATTGGATAATTTATTGTTATTGTTATTATTATATAGCTAGTACTTATATTTTAAGGTTTGCAAAGCACTTTATAAAATTATGTTATTTGATCTCACAACATCCCTATTAAGTAGGTGCTATTATTATCCCTGTTCACAGATGACAAAACTAAGGCAGATGGAAATAAAATAGTCCAAGGTCATATGGCTAGGAAAAGATCCTGGATGCATTTGAATTCATTTCTTTTTCTAACTACATGTCCAATGCTCTTATTTGCTGGGCAACCAGTAAATCAGCCAGAGTATCCTACAGAATATATCATTTGAGCTGAATACCGAAAGAAGTGAGAGATTATAAGTGAGAATAAGAAATGAATACCTCCTTCATGAGTAACGGCATGGGAAAGATAGATATGTTTTTGAGTTTGAGAAACAAGATGGTCAATTGAGGTAGAATATGGAATCTGGGGGAAGGAAGTAACGTATGTAGTAAAGCTAAAAAAATGTATTGCAGCCACAGTATGAAGGGTCTGTCTTATAGGCAAGCAGGAGCTATTTGAGGTTATTGCAAAGGAGTATGGCATAGTCAGGCCTGTACATCAGGAAAATTGCTTTTGCAATAGTGTGAGGGATGGTATAACATGGAGAAAGATGATGTGAGGAGAAAAATGGCAAAGCAATTAAAATGAATTATAAAGCATTATTAAAAACTAGATATGTAAACATAAACTAAAAAGACACTACCTATCTTCAAGAAAGCTTATCTTATAAAGAGGCATACAACTTTTTAAAGCTCAATTTCAAAAAAGAGATTCAAAGATGTTCCAACAAATGATAAGGAATTAAGGGGAAATTTGTTATGTGGGCAACATACAGGGAAATATCAGCAGCATCCTAAGAGAGCAAATTGAATGACTCAGCAGTATCATGAGGCAGAATTTGAACATAAGTCTTTCTTATTTCAAAGCTAGCCAATAGGCTAGCCTCTGTGATTTCACCAGTGGGAAGAATTAGTTTGTTTGTTTTGTTTATTTGTTTGTTTGTTTGTTTTTTCAAGCAAGAGGGATAGTTCCTCACAGGAAAGAAGTAGAAAAAGAAGAAGAAAAAAATTGACTGAAGACTTAGCTTAGGGTATAAAGGAAGAGAAATAAGGAAAACCAATATCAGCTCTTTTCCATTATCTATAGAAGTCATGATGAAAGGAAGAGAAAGAAATAGATGTGATACACCAGAGGGGTTGAAAAGAAAAGTTATTTGTTTTTCATAATAAAATTAGGAAATAGGTGAGTTATTGTTGATGTTATTTCATATCCTAAAAACATTTTCAAAATAGTCATACAACTAAAGCTAAGAGCAATTAAATGACTTAGCCAAAATTAGATAGCTTATAAACAGTAGAAATTTAGAATCATGACTCTTAAGTCCAGTATTCTTCCTATTATAATAATGGTTGTAAACATATAGAGAATATTTTTATCATGATCTCATCAGACATTTGAATATGTTAAAACATAAAAATCAAACATGTAATATGAAATTTGTAATTACAAAGAAACACATTTACTTGAACTGATGCTGAATGAAGTGGGTAGAACCTAGAGAACAATATACATAGTCACAATAACATTGTGTGGATGATCAACTTTGATAGATTTTGTTCTTCTCAACAATATAATGAAACAATTCTAAAAGATTCATGATAGCAAATACTAGCCACATTCAATGAATGAATTGTGGGGCCTGATGAAAGATGGAAGCAAACTAATTTCACTTTTTTTGTTGTTTTTTCTTCGTGTGTTTTTTTCCTTTTTGTCCTGATTCTTCTTTCACAATATGAGTAAGGTAGAATTATCATCTTGTAGAGAGGAGAAAGGATAGAGACATAAAAAATGAAATTCAAAATGTGATAAATGTGTCAAAAACTAATAAAAATTTTAAAAGAAAAGAAAAAAGTAAGAATAATTATGTACTACTCATTTAAATGTTTTAAAATACATTTTGAATAATGGATTTTATAATATTTTCCCAATTACATGTCAAAGAAAATTTTAGCATTCATTTTTATAAGATTTTGAGTTCCAAAGTTTTAAATATCTATTTGTCCCCTTTATGGAAAGAATAGATAATTTGATATAGGGTTTACATATGTTATCATGTAGATTATATTTCTATGTTAGCAACAGTTATCAAAGAAAATACAGGTCAAAAGAAAAAAGCATGAAAACTAATAAAGTAAGTGAAAAATTATGATCAGTTCTTTATGTGGATGTGACAGAATTGTTCCCCATGAGTTATTAGTGCTTGTCTTGGATCATTGTATTCCTGCAAAGAGCTGAGCCATTTATAATTGATCACCACATAATGTTTCTCTGGTTCTATTCATGTCATTTTGCATAAGTCCCTCCAAGTCTTTCCAGGTTTTTCTGTAATCTTTTTCAGAAAATGATGTTCATCATTTCTTAATGCATAATATTGTTCCATTATCACACAATTTCCAATATTTTGCCACCATGAAAAAGACTGGTATATATTTTTGCACATGTCAATTCTTTCCCCCTTTCTAATCATTTCATTGGGATACATGTGTAATAATGATACTATAGAATCAAAAGGTATGCACAGTTTGATTGTACTTTAGGTATAGTTCCAAATTGCTCTCCAGAATGGTTGGATCAGTTCATTACTCCACCAACAGTGGATAAGTGTCCTGATATTCCAATATCCCCTTCAATATTTACCATTATTCTTTTCTTTCATATTGGTCTATCTGATAGGTGTGACATGATTGTTTTAAATTGAATTTCTCTAATCAGAAATGATTTACAGCACTATATATCTATAGATAGATTTGATTTTTTTCTTCATCTGAAACTACCTGTTGATACTCTTTGACCATTTTTCAACTGGGAAATGGCTTGTATGCTTGGTTCACCATATATTTGAGAAATTAAGCCTTTATCAGAGACACTTTGCTATAATGATTCTTTTTCATCATTCTGATTTCCTTCTAATATTGGTTACAATAGTTTTGTTTCTAAAAAGACTTTTAAATTTAATGTAATCAAAAGTATCTGCTTTACATTTTATAATGTTTTCTATCTCTTGTTGAGTCGTGAACCTGCAACTCATTTCACTTTTCCTTTAAGAATTTGGATGTTGGGGCAGCTAGGTGGCACAGCGGATAGAGCACCAGCCCTGTAGTGAGGAGGACCTGAGTTCAAATGTAACCTCAGACACTTAACACTTTCTAGCTATGTGACTCTGGGCAAGTCATTTGGCCCTAATTGCCATGGGGGGAGGGAGGGAGAATTTGGATGTTGTACACTAAGTGCGTATGTGTTTAGTGTTGATATTATTTCATTGTCTATGGTACTTTTTATTAAGACGTAATTTCTTTGGAGGTCTAACCACTGCCAGGGTTATGATGAAGCATAAATAGGGCTGGCTGTTAAGGGCTGGCTATTTACTCAGGGTACGCTGAAGCAAATGAGGTTTCTCAGGGCTGGAATCTCCCCATTCCCTTGGTTATGCCAAGACGTGTGTGTGTGTGTGTGTGTGTGTGTGTGTGTGTGTGTGTGTGTGTGTAGGGAAGGGGATCCTAGTGTTGACATTTATCGGCTCCATTGCACTGGGACTCAGAATCTCCCATCCAGAATTTCCTAATGTGGAGCTTACTGTTGACTTGATGGGATGCTTCCTGATCTGTTCCCCTTTTGCTATGTTCCCCTTTTGTTCAAGTAAAACAGATATTTTCTTTCTGACTTTCCAATTTTCTGGGACTAAAAAAAAAAATGTTGCATCCTGTCTTTTTTTTCTGGTTCTGCTATTTCTTTAATTAAGCTACCATTTTCCTTTTGCCTTTGTTTTTATTTGTAGGTAGAATGTCAATATAGAAATTATTATTTTTTTCAGTAGTGTAATATCCACTTATTGATGTTTAGCTAATGACTTCACATTTTAAGCACCAACAGTTGTTCGTATTTTTAAACAAAATAAAAATTATCATTCTTAGTATTATTGACTTCATTTTCTTACAGTAAAGCTTTACTTGTGAAGGGAAAAGCCACACAGAAATGGCTTTCACTATTTTTTCCAGCTGTTGCCATTACTAAAAATTTTCTCACTTTGTGGCAAATGTGTTGGTGATTCATACTTAATAAGCCTGAGAAACAAACCCAGTCCAAAAAAACACTCTTGTTAAAACTATATTCAAAACTTTTCCACATGGTAGGTACTAGCTTTGAAAGTTTGTGATCATAGGCAGCTAGGTAGTGCAGTGGATAGAGCACCAGTGTTGAAGTCAGGAAGACCTAAGCTCAAATCCGGTCTCAAACACTTAACATTTCCTAGCTGTGTGACTCTTCACAAGTCACTTAACCCCAATTTCATCAGCAAAGAAAGAAAAAGGAAAGTTTATGATTAGCAGCAAACTTTTGAGAGTCCAGGATCACTGCTGCACCACAATAAAACATAGCAATAGAACTTTGAAAAAAATCCTATAAAATTATTCTATGATCTGGAATATAGTGGATGAGAAGATATAAAAGAAAGTAAGGAGCATAAATCAAAATTAGTCATTCAATTAAGGTAGCAAAGGCAGAAGAAGGGGTAATATAATTAGGGATCAAGTTGACAAGATATGTGAAAAAAGAAAATCAACTGCTTTAAGATTCAAGAAGATCCAGAAGACATTTAGATCAATTAGGAAAATTTAGAATGAAAATAAAAATGAACATTTTAGGGTCAAATGCTCTGGTTAAATGAGTGTTCTGGGAAGCTGATCTTGATATTACTCCTAAGTTTAGTCATATACACCAGCCTTGAATTCAGGAGGACCCAAGTTCAAATCTGGTCTCAGGCACTCAACACTTCCTATCTGTGTGACCCTGGGCAACTCACTTAACCCCAGACTCAAAAAAAAAAAAATTAGTCATATGATTATTTTAATTATATTTATATTTTCATGTGCATTTAATAATAAGAATGCTAAGAAGAGAGTTTATTCATTAATAATTTAAAGTGAACTCAGTATGTAAGTTATGAAGGTAATAATAAATCAAAAGATAACATTTTTAAAAAGATGGACTTAGCATATCTACAAGATTCATGTTGAACTTTTTAAACTTGCTGCAACCAAATCATTATGGGACTATTAAAGTGTTTTATTTAAAAAAAAATTAAGAAACTCTGTTGTACAATTGTTATATATAAATGGCAGAGAGGAATATGGTACAATGTTGTATACTTATGCTTTTTAGATTCTTCAAGGATAAATTGTTGGAAAATGCTACATATAGAGGATTTAGCTTCAAATTTGTTCATCTATATGACCATGAAGAAATCACTTACTTATCTGTTCATTCATTTTATAATATTAAATAAATTTGCTGGACTAAATTATCTTAAGGGTCCTTTTTATCTCTAAATACATGATTGTCTGTTTTAAGCTTTTTCTTATGCTTACAGTTAGATTGGTGTAAGGACCCTTTAAATGGGCAGCGCCACAGTGCAACAGGAGATTGAGGCCAGGAAGTATTCTCTGTGGATATAGGACTGCCCTGTGGGTAGGATCCTGACCATACTGAGATAGCTTCCTAATGGGTGACGACTCTCTCGCTGGTTGGCTGTGTGTGACCTCACAGGCCCTTTATAAGCCCACTGCAGAGAGCAGGCACTCTCTTTAACCTGGCTCCCTAGCCTGGCTGGCCAACCCAAGCTGATGGATAGCTGATACAGGTTAGAAGTCTGGTAGAGAACACCTGGGATTGGGAATTGTTTCCAAGGTACTTTTGCAGTAATTTTTAAATCTTATAAAGGTCCATTTATATTCTCCCTGCTTACTAATATCTGATGATAGCATCCTGTTAGATTGGGTCTCTGTTAAAATCAAACAACTGTAGTCTATTTTAAGTTATCACCAAATTATAATTATTTCTGGTGAGGAATTAAAAATAGCTGTGACTCTGGAATCTATGTTTAAAATTTATTTGAACATACTGAAGATGCTGAGGCCAGCCAACTTGAGACTTTGCTTCTATGTTGAAGCAAAATGGAATATGCTGAAAATAAATGCTGTTAAGTTGAGAAGTGACAGGATGATATAGGTGATTGTGAAGAATATGTCATGAGAAAAAAGAAAAGACTGGGAGTCAGAGGATCTGGGCTAGAATTCCGACTCCACTTCTGTATGATCTTGGGTAAGTCACTTAAAATCTTGGATCAGGATCCTTTTTGGTTTGTTTGTTTGTTTGTTTGTTTTACAAGACAAAATGAAAGGGTTGGAATTTGTGTTACCTAAGATAACTTCTGGTTTTTATATTTTACAATTCTGATACCTCACACTACCATTATACTTGAGACTAAAACATCTGATGGATATGTAAGTTGATTGAAACCCCACTTCCCACCAGAACCATCAGTCATATTTCAGAAATGTAATTTCCACCCTTGAGATAAATGAGGTACTGTTTGCTTAATTTTTAGAGTTTTAATTTCTGTGAGGAAAATATCCAGTTTTGTCCTCCACACCCTGATTCTATGCTTTCTTATTTTTCCACCAAGAACTCTTCTGTTTTAACCCAGAAATTATGTTTGGGGAAGTTAGATGACACAGTGGATAGAGCACTGGCCCTGAAATAAGGAGGGCCTGAGTTCAAATTTGGTCACAGACATTTATTAGCTCTTAGCTGTATGATCCAGGGCAAATCACTTAACATTCCTCCAAACCCCAGATTCTTCAAAAACTTAAAAAAATAAATGGTTCCAATACCTTCTCTGTAGTCGCGTGGTTCCTATAAATACCTATACAATTGTGCCTATCTTTCTTCTGGGGTGCTAGGTCTGAGGTTCTATGAAGTTCCCCAATGATCCCCTCTTCCATGTTTGAGTTCATTATAAGTTTTTAAAAAGTCAATTTCAATTACAATATACTAGAGGTAGAAAATGCCAAAAATATCCAGAGAGAAAACTAAGAATAAAAGCAAAGTATTTTCACCTTTTTATTTGTTTGTATGTTTTTCTTTCTTGTGAGATTCTTTGGGAGGGATCTAGTTTTTCTTGCACAACATTACAAAATGACAACTATGGAAATGCGTTTAAAAGGATAGCATATAGTTAACCTATATCAGATTGCTTGCTATCTTGAGGAGGGAGGGGGAAATATTTGGAACACAAAATTTTATAAAAATGCATGTTGAAAAGTTTCTTTACATGGATTTGGAAAATAAAATGCTATTGAGAAAAAAAAGTAATTTAAAAAGTAAATTAAAAGTCAATGCCAAAGACTTAACTCCAAGTCAATGTATGACCAAGAATCAACATTCACAATTCAAAAATTATCAATGTTATATGGTAAAGAATTCATCCCTAATAAAAATCCATCCTTTTAAAAAATTTCTCTTAAAATACACAAAAGGACAACAGAATTATGGTAAAGAATTTATTCCCAATGAAGCAGAAATCATCACAAAAATAGTGGTTTTTCAATCTCCTTAAGGAGTCATCATTGATCCCAAAGTAACATTAGTAAAGCAATAAAATCTCAGGTCAACGTGTAGACATATCTATCAGAACTGAACTAATTTGATGATGATGATGATGATGACAATAATTAACATTTGCATAGTGCTTTAAGGTTTGTATTTTATCTTATTTCTCCTCTTATTCTGAGAAAAATCATGGGAATTAGTTGCTATTATTTACAGATGAGGACTAAAATTTAACAGAAAGGCTTTTAACTTATCACACAACGACTAAGTTTCTGAGACTGGATTTTTTCACTCAGGATTTCCTGACTCCAAGTACAACACTATGGCCACTACACCTATGCGTTTCTCCAAAGAAAAGGCTATTAGATAGTAATAATGCATATAGAAGAAATATAAGGATTAGCTTCAAATGCAAAACTACATGTTGATATGAAGGTACCAAGATCTTGCAGAAGACATTAGCAAAATACAGGAAATCCATAACCTCAATCCAGGTAAATATATAATAAAATTCCTATGTTGAGACTGGAGCGTCATTTTATTATGTAGTTTTAAGAATAGAAAATATAGATCCTATTTATAAAGCTACTGTAGAAAAGTAGAAAATTCAAAGTGAAGCAAAAGAAATTATATGAACTTTCATAAAATGAATATCATTTGACATTAGGTTATCTTGATTATTCATGTTGGTGTAAAACATGATATTCATAAAATCCAAGGTTAATCATAGAACTTCACTCCTGACTTTGTAGTATTTTAAATGGTGGTCATTGAAAGTAGTTGTTAGTGTAAGAGAGAAATTGTAATACAGCAACAGGTATACACCTTCTATAATTTATTCCTAAAAGTTTTATCAGGCAACATTTTTGAGCCCTCATGATTATGATGATTATTTAATTGATATTGCCAGAACTGTGTCATTACTATATTATTAATGTAATCAGAAGAAAACTCATCACAAACAACAGGAATGCATAGTGTCAATTTATAGGTCACTCTTTCTATTCCTTGAGTCAATGCGTTATTGAATCTCATTGTCTTAAATTTTAGGCTAATCCAGGAGTATAATCTGATATTTCTTTGTTATTTACTGAAAAGCCAATATATCCATCAATGAATCAACTATATTCAGAGCATCACCACAGTCCATAAAACATTAGTTATGGAATAAACTGGTATAATATATTTTTTTTAAAAATGTTATCACTCAAACCTCTTTTTAACTCTGCCTCTCTCTTTTTTGCCATCTGTTACTTTCTGTCTTTCTTTTTGTCTCCATCTCTGTCTCTCTCTTTATGTCTCTCTGTCTCTCTGTCTTTCTCTCTCTCTTTGTGTCTATTGTCTAACTCTGTATGTGTGTGTTTTTCTCTTTCTCTTTCTCTTCTCTCTGTCTGCATGTGTTTGTCTGTCTCTAGCTCTAGCTCTATCTGTGTCTATTCCTGCTTGTCTGTCTTTCTGTATCTGCATCTATCTTTCAATCTCTATTTGTCTGTATCTGAATCTGTGTTTATATGTGTATCTTTCCCTCTCTTCTCCCCCTTTCTCTTTCTATTTCTTCTTTGAGTATGAGCTGCATTAGTTATGATATCTATTCAAGATATATTGAATTTGGAAGCCTATTTCAGAGGACACATTTTTGACAAATTTCTTTTGAATTTTAGTGTTCCTAATTTCATTTCACTGCTGTAATTGTTACAATTTTGCTTCAGTTATTTTGCAACACAGATTGCCATGTGCTATTGTTTCTCACAATAAGTTACTATGTACTTCAGATGAGTTTGTAGAATTTGTGAAAAGCAAATTTACCCAGACTAGATTATAAAAATAGTTGCTCATCACACTCAAGCTAGTGGTCAGCATGAAAGGATGATTCAAACTACTAGGAATGCACTTGAACACATTTTTGAATATTGGTCAACAAGAATTATTGAATCACTCTCTTTTCAAAAAGAGTCAGTTCTTCTGAGTAATAGTAATGGGCAACATGTTTTCACTCGCTTTGATAATCCCTGTCTAGACTTCTCTAAAGACTTGTAAAAATATTGTATTTTGGGTGGCACTTTGTCTATAGCTGTACTTACTTTTATAAGTCAATTTCAAATAGGAAGTTTAGCACTAAAAAGGAATATTTTATATATTGAGAGTTAGCACGGTTTAGTAGATTGGCCACTGAACCTAGAGCTGGGAAGACACGAATTTAAAATCCACTTTGCTCTCTGACCTTGGGCCAGCTATATAATCTCTGTGCTTCATTAGTTTTTCACCTGTAAAAATGAGAGAGTCATGCTCAGCAACTTCTAATGTCCCTTACTGCTTAAATTTTCTAATCCTAAAATCCTCTTAGATCCTACAGCTTACATTATACATGGTCTTTTCAATTGATCAACAGAAAACATCTTATTTCTAGTCCTATTTATTAAAATAAATAAATAAAACAAAGCAAAATAAAACAAAACAAAACAAAAACAAAACAAAAACAAAAACAAAAAAAAAAAAAAAAAAAAAAAAAAAAAAAAAAAAAAAACACTGATCTTTGTTAGACACAGATTACTATTCTTTGGGACATACCTCTTGAAAATTTACCAGAGAGGTAGAGTTTAGAGCTGGATGAAGATGTATATCAGATAATATTCTTTATGCATATTGAAACATAGTATGGTTTAGTAACTGGTCACTCAATCCTGAAGTCAGGAAGCCTTGAATTCAATGCCTACTTTGAAATTTGATATTAAACAATCCATTTTAACCTTTATGTCTCAGATTTTTTTCCATCTATAAAATTAGGGTTATTTATTGGATTCTAAAATCTCTCACAGCTCATTCTAATCCATGCTACCTAATTATCTAGTTATCACAATACCAAAAAAAAAAATAGCCAGAAGACAATTCTATATGGAGAATATGTTACAAAAATGGTACCTAGTCCTTTGTTGGTTGCAAGTTAGCTTTTATATGGGAACATACTTTATATATGACAAAAATCACTATAGTGTAAGACAGGTATTTGAATTTCTTTGAATTACTCTGTATAATTTTCCACAGCTATGTGCTACAGATTCTTCAGAGAAACCCCACAATAATAAAGTATTGTCATTGTAAAAGCTTTCTGAGACCCTGCGTCTTTATTTAAGCTCAAAATACCAGGAGGTGTCAGTCTGAAGAGACCCTCAGGAAGGAACTCCTATTTCTAAAAGAGAAGTACTTATAATAATCAGGAAGCAAGTTTTATTAACAACTAACCAATAAATTGCTTAGATTTGGGTTATTAAGAAAATATCTACCAAAAAACTTTTGTGATTATCTACCATTTGAAACCAAAGCATTTGTTCCTATTATTTAAAAAGAGTTTTTTATTTGCTATGCCTTCCCTCTATGGCTGTATAAGCAAGAAAAGACTTTATCCTTTGGAATTTGAACTCTATCTGTCTCTTCTGAGCTAAAGTAGATAGTACATAAAATTATATGATTGTAAAGAATCTTCAATCTATTTCAGTGCTTTCATACTGTAACTGCAACAAAAGTGTGACTTGATAAACAAAACCAAAAAAATTACTATTTCTTAATTTATTTTACATCTTTTTTTTTTATTTTTATGTATCTTTTTTGATCTTTATATATGTAATGAATTTGGTTATAATATACATCATATTTCCTATCATATTTGTCTTATGTAAAAGCTGTTTGCAGCCTATAATAGGCATTACTTCATAGTGTGCACACATATACATATATGTGTGTATTATTTATGTGTATATATATAATTATATAGATATTTACGTATATATGTATTATATAGAACAAAATCGCATATAATAAGACAAAATAAAGATATTGTGACTCAGGGGGAGGTTGTGAAAATACTGACAATGTCATAGATTCAATATGTTAAAGAGATCTCATTTTAAGGGAGCAACATATACAAATACAGTAATATATATATGTATATATATATTATATTATATATATAAATATGTATTTTTAACATTAAGAGAAAATGGGGAAAGATTTCAGTGAATCATTTGGACTTCTTGGAGCTGAATCCACTGAAAAATATCATCAAAATATCTGGGTTTCAATCCCAAGGTTTTTATCTTTATGACACTTGGGTAAATCACTTGATGTTCTTAGCCCTTAGTTTCCCTGTCTGTAAAAGGAAGAAGATTGTACAATATGGTTTAGATACAATCTTCCAACTTTAAATCTTATGACTTACTGAGAAACAATGTGAGCAAGAGCTACAATACATGAAGTGTGTAAAGGCTGCAGTATATCCTTTATAAAGGAGCAACTATATCAATAAGATCCATATATCTGGGATATAGATATAGATAGATACACATATACACATCAGTGTCAATGTATATGTGTTTGCATGCTTATATATACATATACATTTATGTACACATTTACACATATATTGCATGTTACTGAGAAGACAATATGTCTGAAGTTGAAAAATGTTTGATTTAATTTATTATGCTCATGTTTATATTTCAATTGCAAAAGAAATAAATGTTAAATATAGTGTTCCAAAAATTTAAGTACAGAAATGTACAGTACAACTTTGGGGACATCCTACATTCATTTATACAATTGTGTTCCCTACCCTGTTATGCCAATTAAAAAAACAAATAAAACAAAACAAACAAACAATGGAGCAGCTAGGTGGTGCAGTAGATGGAACACCAGCACTGAAGTCAGGAGGATCTGAGTTCAAATCTTGCCTCAGGCACTTAGCATTTCTTAGCTATGTGACCCTGGACAAGTCACTTAACCCCAATTGCCTCAGCAAAACAAACAAATGAACCAAAAAACCCTAAGGATTTTCACTGTAAATGGATGAGAAGAAGGTAAGAACTATATGGATGGCATATTAAATTTTAATTAACCTTTGATACAACAACCAATGTAGCAACCAATAAAGGACATTAGAATTTACTTTTTAAAGACCCTTTACCATTTTTAAGGATTTCCTCAAGTTGTTGAAAATTTTGCTTAGTGTAAAGTTTCTGGCATCAAATTTCAATGGATTTTGTTTCTCTTAGTGGGGAAAAAAATCATTAAATAGGAAGAGAAAAAAACTGTAAATTATTTAAAGGTAAATTTTACCACCTCCACATTCTCCCCTTTCCCTCTATCTTTGAAGAGAGAACATCTTTGATTTCAGGGACTGAAGGTTCAAGTTAGCTACTATTGCTCTAAGTCATTCCAAGCATATCCACAGGAAGTGAATATGATAATAAAAGTTAATACTATTTCCTTCCCAGTTGAAAAAATTTTATGGAGGAGGAAAGGAAAATAAAAAGGATGAGAAATAAAATAGATCAGTGACAGAAGAGTGAATCCTCAGACAATCTTTTTCTCTCCCTTTCTTCCATCACTGACAAACACTTTAACCCTTTTTATGCTATGGCAACTATAATGCAGTCCGGTGTAGAAAAGGGCCTTTTGGCAACATTTGATAATTTTAAATGACCTGTCTATTTCTAAATATGCCTACATAGTTTTAGCTGGAGACATGTATAATCACTAGGAGTATCACAGAATAATTGAATGCTTATGTTATTTGACTTTATTAAAACTTTTTTTATGAAAATGAAGCAGGTTAACTTCTTTATGTCAATTAGCAGTCAGAAATATTTTCCTGGATTTCACTGATCTTTCTTCATTTCATATAGTTATGTTATATTCATATGTAATCTTTTTTTTAGCCATTTACCAATTAGTGGAATTCCACCCACAGGTTCCAATTTTTTGCTAGTACAATAATATCTGACATACATATTTTTGCATATATTGAATCATTCCACATGCATACTTTCTTTGCTTCATTTTAGTTAGAGACCTAAAATAGATATTATTAGTAAGAAAATACATTTATTGACTTTTGGGGCATCGTTACGAATTACTTTTCAACATGATTTTATCAGTTTTATCAGTGCAGTTTTCTACAGCCTCACCAACATTTGCCATGTTTCTTTTCTTGTCAACTTTGACAACCAGATGAATATGAGTTAGCCCCTGAGTTGCTTTGACTTTCATTTCTCTAAATTTTGATAATCTGTAGCATTTCCATATGACTACTGTTAGCTTGGATTCCTTCCTTTGAAAACTATCTGTTCTTTATATAGAGTTTCTCTGAAAAATCCCTTATTTCTCAAATACACAGAGAACTGAGTAAAATTTGTGAAAATACAAGTCATTCTCTAATTGATAAATGTTCAAAGATATGAAAAGGCAATTTTCAAATAAAAAAATTTAATCTTATCTATAGTCATATAAAATTTTCTATATTACTATTAATTAGAAAAATGAAAATTGAAATAAATTTGAGGTACCACCTTATACATGTCAGATTGGCTGCTGTGAACTAAAAGAAAAATTTAGAAAGTTGGGGTTGATATGGAAAAATAGAGACATTAATGCACTGTTGATAAAGTTGTAAATTGATCTAATGATTACGGAGAACAATAAGGTTACAAAACTGTGTATACCCTTTGATAGAAATAGTACTACTAGTTGCATATCCCAAAATGATAGTTTAAAAAATAAAAAAGAAATTCATTTGTGTGTGTGTGTGTCTGTCTTTTCATAGTGGCAAAGATTTATTAATTGAAAGGATGCCTATCAATTGGGGAATAGCTGATCAAGTTGTAGTACATGATTGTGATGAAATACTGTTGTGGTATAAAAAACAACAAGCAGAATGCTTTCAGAAGAATCTGAAAAGATTTACAAGAACCGATGCAAAGTGAAGTAAGCCAATAACAGCAATCTTGAATGATGATTATTTGTTAATGTTTTTATTCTTCTCAGCAATATAATAATTCAAGACAATGGCCAAGGATCTATTGTTAAAAATTCTATCCATCTGCAGAGAAACTTGTGGAGTCTGAATAAAGATTTGGTCTGTGTTATGTCTCATAACTTGACTATTATGGAAATATGTTTTGCATGACTGTATATGCAACATCTATATCAAAATGTTTACTATTAATAAGAGTGGAAGGGAGGGAAAAGTGAGAGAATTTTGGAACTAAAATTTTTTAAAATGTTCAATTTTGTACTTGCAATTAACTTTTTTTTAAATGAAAATAAGGGTTGTTTTACCTTTTAAAATAAGAAAACTATCTGTTAATGTATTTTGACCAGTTACCAGTTGAGGAATAAATCTTATTCTCAATTTTTTAATCAGATCATCAAATATCTTGGAAATGAGACCTCTTTTAAAGAAAATGGCTATTGTTTTTTTTTTCTTCCAATTATCTCCTTCCTTTCTAATGATGAAACGAGCAGAAGTAAAACAATTTATACAATAAGAGTGTAGAAACACACAATTACGGTCATATGGTGAAGCACATTTATGATCCTTGGTACTAGAAATCATGAGGCTAGTAAATTACTTAAATTATGAACTATGGTAGATTGATTAAATGTTGGAACTAGCTCACCAATATGGTGATCTGAGAAAATGAAAAATAAGGTTATCAAGCTACCTAAGAGGAATAAACAAATCCAGTTCAGAAATGGAGATTTCTATAGATGAACAGTATTATTCTAGCTTAAACAAGAGTAAGAGCTTCCATCTCAACAAAACAAAACGAAGCAAGTGAATGAAACTAACTTTAAAAGACTTTATAGTTAGCACTCTGATCACTGTAATGAGTAATCATAATTTCAGAGGACCAATAATGAAATAAGCTTCTCATATCCTGACAGATTTGTCATAAATTTAGGTTGAACAATACAATATATATTTTAGACACGGTCAATTTGGGGATTTATTTTATTTGATTATGCATATTCGTTATATGAGTTTTGTTTTTTCTTACTTTTTCCAATAATGGAGGAATATGATTTTTGTTCCTTGGGTAAATTTTCAAAATTTAATCAACAATTATTTAATTAGCAGGTCCAGAGATACAAAGACAAAAAGAAAATGGTCTCTTTCATCAAGGAAATTACATTCTAATTGTCATAATGTCTACATGTCTAATTGCATTAGAGCAGGAGTTCTTACCCTTGCTGTATGCCACATACCTCTTCAGAATGGGGTTTTGAAATGCATATTTTATAAATAATTATTATGAAAATCAATTATATTAAAATATGTCTTTCTCCATAAAAGTCTAAACCTCCCTGCAATCCTGCAAATACAGATGATTAAGCAACTCTAGTTAAGAGTCCCTATATTAGAGGATCTTGTAAAATTTTGGTAAACTAGAAGAACTTTTCATTTGAATACAGCACAAGAATTATTATTAGCTGTATACTGAATATGTCCTCATTTTCCTCAACCTGTGAAATGAGGAAGTCAGATCTTTATGATCCTTTCAAGTTTTAAAAAATATTCATGCCTTTACAATTCTGATACTAAGAAAAAGAAAAGAAAAAAAAAAAAAAAAACATTCCCAATAACAATTTAGAGTTGAATGAAAACTGCAAAGCTGCATTTTTTCATACTTTTTCTAATGATGCATTGTCATATAGAACATGCTTTTTAAAGATAGTTCTATTTTTGAACATAATCACAGAAAAGAACAGAAACTTAAATAAATTATGTTCCTATCTAAGTACATTTCTGATAAATAAAAAAAATGACTTCGCCCCCCAGACAGGAAAAAAAAAATTTTTTCATGTTTATTTGGAATATAAATGCATTCAAACTCATTTCTTTTTTTTTTTTTCATTCAACATGAAATCTGTTTTCATCACTTGGAAAACTCTATAGGGATTCTGTGAAAGATGAACTTATTTCTAAAAACTTTGCATTTTGTTTATTCAGAACACAATTGTACACAATTATATACCTTTCTGATTGAGAATACAAAGGAAATGAATGATTATATAAAAATTTAGTAGATCCAAATTAACAAAAGAAGAAATAGAAATTTCAAATAGCCCAATACAAAGGAATTAGAGTGTAGTTGGGGCTTGGCAATGAACACAAAATTATTATGATTTGGGGATCAAGGGAATTAAATTTCTATTACTAGAATACTTGGGCAAGTCATTTAAAATCTGGGGTTCAGTTGAAGTGAGTTAAACAAATATAAGTTTCACTCTAGCTGTCATTTTCTGATCCCTTAATATTATGATTTTATCATCAAATGATTACTCTTTATCAGAAAAGAATACTTACAATAAAAGGACATTGAAGCTTACATTTAATAATTTTGTCAGTTTAAATTTTATGTTTTTAAAAGATACAATTAGCAAATAACTGATGAAATGGAGAAAGGAAAAAGCTTCTTTGTCTTCTTATTCACATATCTTAATTTTCTTGGATTTCAGCCCACAGACTTCAACTCAAAAAAAAATCTGTAACTTTAATCAAATAATATTCCATAATATGACACTGAAGACTTACATATAATGTCATAATCCCCTTCAAGAGGTGATAAATATTCTAATTGCTCTCTTCAAAACAAATCTTAGTCTAAAATTCATAAAATCATGTTTGTTCTTCGAAATAGTGACTTTCTGATGGGATTTTAAATTTAGAACTGAAAGGAGCTAGAAATACCATCTAGTTCAACTTTCTCATTTTTCAAATGTCAAAAAACTTATCTGCAAGAAGGTTGTGTGATTTGTCTAAAAGAATAAAAGTAATAATTAGGAGACTTGGAACTTGAATTAAGGTCCTCCAGCATCAGAAGCAGTACTTAGACTTTACTGAGTAATGAGAATGCATGCATAATAGAATACATATATGCTGTTACACCTTTGGTGAAACTGGAAATTGGTTCAGTCTTTCTGAAGAGCAATTTGGACTTAAGGCTTTAAAGGGGAGATTAGCATGTTCATATCCTCTGACTTGGAAAATCAGTTGGTAGGTTTGCATACTTAAAGGATTAAAGACAGAGAGCTCCTATATACAGTAAAATAAACATAAGAGCATCTTATGGCCTAGTAAAGACCTGGAAAGAAACTAAATGTTTATCAAGGTTAGAATAATTTAAAAAAATATGACTATGAGTGTAATGAAATACTACTGCATGGGAAGAGATAACAGATATTAAGAATTAGAGAAGCAGGGAAAATATATATGACCTACTGAAAAGTATAGTAAGCAGAACATCTTAAATAGCATGTACAATATATTGAAAAGAAAAGAAAGAATTAAGAAAGGACAGAAAATAAAGAAAAAAGAAAAGGAAAGAAAGATGGAAAGAAGAAGGAAGGAAGGAAAAAGAGGAGAGAGGGATAAAGGAAGAAGTTCCTTTTATTATATTATTATTATATGTAATATATGCATTTACAATGTCAATAACATATAAATATTTAACATATTAAATATGTTTATGTGATATACATATAATAAAAACAAGACGCAGATCCATATATTTAGTTTCTACAATAGTTTTATAGAATACATATATATTTATATAGGATGTCCTACACAAATGCAAATATATGTCACATATATACATACATACAATATAAATTTATCTACTTGTACATATATGTATATAACAATAATCTTTATCATGATAAAGAGCCTTATTGAGGATTAGATTAGTATGCCTGTGGAATAGAAGAATCAAAACCCAAAAATAAAATTCAGTATCTCTACAAGAAAATAGGCTAATAGCAATAGCTATTTTTGAAGGAATTTCTTACTCAGTTCTAATCACAATGTATTTCTTGTTCCTAATAATAGAAACCTGGAAGATAATGTTAGAAAATGATCATGGCAACTCCAGAATTGAAATATATATCCATTGATTCCCTAGGTACAATTTTGTCTCAACTTTCCCTGTACTCTGACCTTTTTCTACCAGCGATTTGGAAATGAATACAGCATGTCTTCACGATATTTTTACAGGCATCCAAGGATTTTGTACCTTTAATGTGAGGTAACACTGAGAGGGTAATATAATTTTATAAATCTTCAGCTAGTATTTTTTAAATATTGAAATTTTATACTCAGGAAAATGTTATCGTTTTGGGGTGTTATAACAAAGTTACACTAGATTCATGACTAGCTATGAAATTTCAGCAGTTTTTATGCTTTTCTCCCTTCTTAATAAAAGATCATCAGGGATATTTTAATAATCTTGCTAAGAAGATCTAACTACAATTATAGTGTAGTGGGTCCAGGTACCAAGAGATTACTATAGATTTTAGATATGTTAAATAAAAGAAGGATATAAGCTAGTTGCTATCTCATCTGCATTGACTGCACACACACACACACACACACAAAGACAAACAGAAAAATAGCAATAACAATTAAATAATCCAATTTGACTTCAAAGATAGCAGCATATAAGAGCTATATAAAGGAAATTTCCCCCTCTTATTCTGCAGAAGTTGGGTGAATATTGTTTTTGAACACTTTACGTGCAATACTGTCAGACTTTCATATATGTATAAATGCTTCTATATATTGTTGTAAAAGAGTGTTAGAATGATTGAGAGAAAAAAGAGGAGGCTATTGCAATAGTCTACATCTGAGGTCATATAACCTGGAATCTGATATTAAGAATGAATAAGAAGGAATAAATTTACACAATATGTATAATTGAAAGTAGAATGAAATAGTGACAAAATTAGCCACAGAGAATGAGAACCTGATTTCTAATCCTGATTCTGACTCATACTGATATATAATCTCAATTAAGTGACAATCTCTCATGTTCCTGAAGATTTTTCACGAATAAATTCATATGTCTATACAAAAAAGAAAAAATAATATTTAAAAAGTAGGAAGGATTAATAGGGTAAATGTTGGAATACTTCAGGGATATTTATAAATCTAAGGAGTACAATACATAGAATACAGATTAAGTACAAGACTTTTCATAATAGCTTTTTATACATACAAAGATAGTTTTCTTTTTTTTTCTTTTTAATAATGACCTTTTATTTTTCCAAATACATGAAAATATAGCATTTTATTTTTTCATATAACTATGGATGGTTTTAATTTCATCAACTGAAAATTGTCTGTTCATATCCTTTGACCATTTATCAATTGGGGAATGACTTATATTCTTATAAATTTTTCACAGATCTTTATATATTTTAGAAATGAGACTTTTATCAGAAACACTGGTTATAAAGATTTTTTCCCTAACTCTGCACTTTCTTTTAATCTTGTTTTTGTTGATTTTGTTTATGGAAAAACTTAAATTTAATGTAATCAAAGTTGTCCATTTTGCTAGTTCTTCTTTGGACATAAATTCCTCTCTTCTCCAAAGATCTGATAGGTAAATTATTCATTGTTCTCCTAATTTGTTTATAGTATCATCACTTATGCCTAAATCATGTACCTATTTTGACCTTATTTTGGTATGGCATGTGAAATGTAGATCTATGCCAAGTATCTGACAATTATTTTTCAGTTTTCTTAGCAACTTTGGTCAAAGGATACAAACAGACAATTTTCAGATGATGAAATTAAAGCCATCTATAGTTATATGAAAAAATAAAATGCTCTAAATAACTAGTGATTCAAGAAATTCAAATTAGAACAAATCATACCTTACACCTCTCAAATCAGCCAAGATGATAGGAAAAGATAATGATAAATGATGGATGGATGTGGGAAATCTGGGACTTGTATTGTTGGTAGAGTTATGAAATGATCCAACTATTCTAAAGAGCAATTTGGAATTGTGTGAAAGGACTATGAAACTGTGCATACCCTTTGATCCAGCAGTATCATTACTGGATCTGTATCCCAAGGAAATCATAAAGGAAGGAAAATGATTCACATGGGTAAAATTTTTTGTAGTACCTCTTTTTGTGATAGCAAAGAATTGCAAAATAAGTAGAGGTCCATCAATTAGGGGACGGTTGAACAAGTTGTGGTATATGAAGGTAATGGAATATAAAAACATGATGAACAAGCTGATTTTTGTAAAGCCTGGAAAGATTTACATGAATTGAAGTTGAGTGAAACAAGCAGAACCGGGGCAGCTAGGTAGCACAGTGGATAGAGCACCAGCCTTGAATTTAGGAGGACTGGAGTTCAAATGTGGTCTCAGACACTTAACACTTCCTAGCTGTGTGACCCTGGGCAAGTCACTTAAACCCAGCCTCAGGAAAAAAAAAAAAAAAAAAAAAAAAGCAAGCAGAACCACAAATATATTGTACACAATAACAGCAAGAATTTGCAATGATCAGCTATGAAAAACTTGATTCCTCTCAGTGGTTAAATGATCCATAGCAATTCCAATAGACTTTGGACAGAAAATTCCATCTGCATCTGGAAAAAAAAAAAAAAAAAACTAAGGAGATTAAATGTAAATTAAGACATGGCACAATCACTTCATTTTTTTATGTTTTTTTTTTTTTATCTCTCCCATGGTTTTTCCCTTTTGCTCTAATTTTTCTCTCCCAGCATGACTCATAAAGTAGAAGGAGAAGAGGAAGAGAAGGAGAAGAAGAATTGCATATGTTTAACATATATTACACATTTTATTTTGGGGAGGAAGGAAAGGAGAAGAGAGGTAGAAAAATTTGTAACACAAGGCTTTGTAAAAGGTAAATGCTGAAAACTATATTTGCATGCCCTCTTTGTGTTGGGATTACTAGGTGAGAACTGAGGTTGTCTGGATGGTGACAAGGTGAGAATTCAGGTTTTCTGGACAATTACAAGGTGAGAACTCAGGTTGACTTGATAGAGGGGGCAAGCTCATTGGCTGGGGTGGTTCTTCCCAGAAGCCCTTGCATTATCCCACGCCCATTCTCTGGGAGGATAAAAAGAGACAGCAATGGGCGCAGAGGGCAGATCGGCCTGGAGAAGGATAAGAGCTGGAGGAGATTCAGAGCCAGGATTCAAGAAGAAGACTCTCTGCATTACATCAGGCCTGACGGGGCTCTCTGCAGGAAGGGAAGTCACTTCTTTGGACAAGAGTTAACAGCAACTGCCTGGAGACAACGGTTCACTACAGGAAGAAGAATCTGTCTGAGAGATTTGAGTAGACACAGCAGATCTCTTCCCAGAGAGTGATCCAGCAGCTTCTAGAGACGACAGCTCGCAACAATTGGCGCCCAACGTGGGGCCAATGATGTTGGGATTACTAGGTGAGAACTGAGGTTGTCTGGATGGTGACAAGGTGAGAATTCAGGTTTTCTGGACAATTACAAGGTGAGAACTCAGGTTGACTTGATAGAGGGGGCAAGCTCATTGGCTGGGGTGGTTCTTCCCAGAAGCCCTTGCATTATCCCACGCCCATTCTCTGGGAGGATAAAAAGAGACAGCAATGGGCGCAGAGGGCAGATCGGCCTGGAGAAGGATAAGAGCTGGAGGAGATTCAGAGCCAGGATTCAAGAAAGAAGACTCTCTGCATTACATCAGGCCTGACGGGGCTCTCTGCAGGAAGGGAAGTCACTTCTAAGGACAAGAGTTAACAGCAACTGCCTGGAGACAACGGTTCGTTACAGGAAGAAGAATCTGTTGGAGAGATTTGAGTAGACACAGCAGATCTCTTCCCAGAGAGCGATCCAGCAGCTTCTAGAGACGACAGCTCGCTACAATTGGCGTCCACACGTGGGGCAAGGACTTTTGCTTATCCTGACAAGAGGAGCTAGACCAGACCTTCGCAATTTGGCGCCCGAACAGGGACAGACACAGTCCTGATTCCAGTGGAAAAGCTTCCAATCTAGATCTCAGTCTCTCTGACCCAGAACCGTGAGTAACGAGGAAACTTTGTTAAAGATTAAGTGAGCGTGCTAATAGATAAATAAGGAACTTAACTTGTTAAGGGCTAAACCAGGAATCTCTTATAGCTGAAATGGGGCAGATGTTAGCTATATTCAATCCCTGGACCTCAGCCGACTCAACCTCAGCCCCAGACGCAACCTCAGCTCCATTCAGGAGTGGTACTATAGAGAGTATAATCAACATAATTGAGGAGCAGAGTTTACTTGTAACCTGGGTACAGATTGCTAAACTCTTGGCTGCATTAAGACGCACATCCCCTTGGTTCTTAGAGGAAGAAAAGATAGATGTAGATAAATGGAAGCTAGTGGGATATGAAATGAAAGAATTTCAAGCAAAAAATGGGCCTCGTTCAATTTCTGCAGAAGTATTTTATATCTACAACATAGTTCAATTAGCCTTAAACTATCAAGCAAGTTGTAGGAGAAGGAAAAGTTCTAAAAATGAACAGAGGAGGAAGTGTGAGGAAAAAAGGAAAGATCAAGATCTTTCCCTAGAGCAAGAGGATTTAAATGAGGAATTATGGTATGATTCTCTTGAAGAAGCTTCAACCCTGCCTAGAGAACAGATTATTGACAGGCCCACATCAACCCCACCTTCAGAGATGGAGGAAGAAAGAGGGGAAGAGGCAGAAACACAAACAGAATTGCCTGTGAAGCAGCCTAAGCCTATGACAAGATTAGAAAAAGCATTGGTTAAAGCTAAGAGAGAAGGACAGGATATAAGTGATTTTATACATGCATATCCTGTGATTGAAAATATTGACTCTGTAGGTCAAAAAAGGAGAAGATATGCACCTTTAGATTTGAATAAAATTAAAGATTTGAAAAAAGGTTGTACCCTTTATGGGACTACATCAGCTTATGTCAAAATGTTACTAGATGGTTTGTCTTATGAAGTCCTAACCCCAAATGATTGGAAATCCATAGCAAGGATATGCCTGGAACCTGGAGAAAATTTATTATGGCTTTCGGAATTTCATGAATTATGTAAAATTCAAGTCAGATGCAATTTGGAAATAGGAGTTAACACACAATTCACTTTTGAGCACTTGGCTGGTGAAGGTCGGTATGGAGAGAATTCAGAACAGACTGATTATACCATGACAATATATGAACAAATTGCTAAGGCTGCAATAAAAGCTTGGGGTATCCTTCCTGGACAGAAAGATCGTGGAGAGGCTTTCACTAAAATACAGCAAGGTCCCAATGAACCTTTTGCAGATTTTGTGGGACGTTTGCAAACTGCTGTCAAAAGAACTATTGGAGAAAATGCAGCTACAGAAATAATGACCAGACATCTGGCTAAGGAAAATGCCAATGAGATTTGCAAAAGAATTATATGGGGATTAGACAAAGATGCTCCTTTAGAGGAGATCATAAGACGCTGTGCTACAGTGGGAACAAATGCTTTTTACACCCGGACAATGATGAACGTGGAAAGACAGGGTCCCTCCTGGCAAGGGACTTCTAGAGAAACTCGGCGATGTTTTCAATGTGGAAAAATTGGGCATCTAAGAGCTCAGTGTAGGTATGGAGATACAGTGAGAAGACAGGGTGAGAGAAGACCTAAAACCCCATGTCCAAAATGCAACAGAGGACTCCATTGGGCATCAGAGTGTAAACTAATTCAGGGAAATAGGATGAGGGGCCCAGATCCAGGGCCCCAGGCAAAAAAGACTTGGGGCATGATGGCAGCTGATGTTACACCTAAAGAGCCTTTAGAAGGTCAGGGCTCTGATTTGATCAACCAGCAGAAAAGTAATCACATGGTAGAAAGGGATTACCTGATAAGTGAGCCAAAAGGCAATCAGATTGCAAAAATGGATTACACTTGGGGAGAATACAGGCCTTTTAAACCAACAGGGCTGTGTCCAGTGCAAACAATTCCAATGTAATTGCCAAATGATGAGAAGATATTTAGAAAGTGGTAAATAGAAGGTAATTAGATAGGTTAACTGCCTGGGAGAGAGGGTTTGCTTGTATTTCTTTAGCAGGAGAAGGAATCAGATGGGTGCCAACGAGTCATATTCACCTTGTCCACCAGAGAGAGACAGAAAAAGAGAAAGACCTCAAAATAAAGGAGAAGATCTAAGAAACATCTGACACTGAAAGAGCATGGATAATAAGAAGACTGTTAAAGAACTTTAAAAACCAGCAGGAATCATTGGACTTCCTCACACAAGATGAGACTAATGGACAATGGACTTATGGACATTTATAAATTTTCAATTTATGATTATGTTATATACTTCTAGCATGTGTTACGTTACTATGTTACTATGTGCTTATGTAATTTATGTAATTATCTGTAATACTTCCCATATTGATGGATTTATGTTTCAAGGTCATGACTGTCCTATGTTCTAAATCAAAAGAAAGGGGGAGATGTTGGGATTACTAGGTGAGAACTGAGGTTGTCTGGATGGTGACAAGGTGAGAATTCAGGTTTTCTGGACAATTACAAGGTGAGAACTCAGGTTGACTTGATAGAGGGGGCAAGCTCATTGGCTGGGGTGGTTCTTCCCAGAAGCCCTTGCATTATCCCACGCCCATTCTCTGGGAGGATAAAAAGAGACAGCAATGGGCGCAGAGGGCAGATCGGCCTGGAGAAGGATAAGAGCTGGAGGAGATTCAGAGCCAGGATTCAAGAAAGAAGACTCTCTGCATTACATCAGGCCTGACGGGGCTCTCTGCAGGAAGGGAAGTCACTTCTAAGGACAAGAGTTAACAGCAACTGCCTGGAGACAACGGTTCGTTACAGGAAGAAGAATCTGTTGGAGAGATTTGAGTAGACACAGCAGATCTCTTCCCAGAGAGCGATCCAGCAGCTTCTGGAGACGACAGCTCGTTACATCTTTGTGGTGGCCAGAAACTGGAAACTACGGGGATGCCCATTAATTGGAGATTTGAATAAATTGTGGTATATGAATAGTATGGAATATTATTGTTCTGTAAGAAATGACCAACAGGATGATTTCAGAATGGCCTGGAGAGACTTACATGAACTGATGCTGCGTGAAATGAGCAGGACCAGGAGATCATTATATACTTCACAATGATTGATGATCAATTCTGATGGACGTGGCCTTCTCCAACAATGAGAGGAACCAAATCAGTTGCAATAGAGCAGTAATGAACTGAGCCAGCTACACCCAGCGAAAGAACTCTAGGAGATGACTATGAACCACTATATGAAATTCCAATCCCTCTAATTTTGTCCGCCTGCATTTTGGATTTCCTTCACAGGCTAAATGTACACTATTTCAAAGTTCAATTCTTTTTGTTCAGCAAAACAACTGTTTGGTCATGTATACATACATTGTATTTAATTTATACTCTAACATATTTAACATGTATTGGTTGACCTGCCATGTGGGGGGAGGGGGAAAGGAAGGGAAAAAGTGGGAAAAAAAAAGTTTTGGCAATTGACATCGTTGTAAAATTACCCATGCAAATATCTGGTAAATATTTTTATTTATTATTTTTTTAAAAGAAAACTATATTTGCATGTATTTGGAAAAATAAAAGGTTATTATTAAAAAGAAAAAAAAGAAAACTATCTTTGTATGTATAAAAAGCTATTATGAAAGTCTTGTACTTAATCTGTATTCTATGTATTGTACTCCTTAGATTTATAAATATCCCTGAAATATTCCAACATTTACCTTATTAATCCTTCCTACTTTTTAAATATTATTTTTTTTCTTTTTTGTATAGACATATGAATTTATTCGTGAAAAATCTCCAGGAACGTGAGAGATTGTCACTTAATTGAGATTATATATCAGTATGAGTCAAAATCAGGATTAGAAATCAGGTTCTCATTCTCTGTGGCTAATTTTGTCACTATTTCATTCTACTTTCAATTATACATATTGTGTAAATTTATTCCTTCTTATTCATTCTTAACATCAGATTCCAGGTTATATGACCTCAGATGTAGACTATTGCAATAGCCTCCTCTTTATTCTCTCAATCATTCTAACACTTTCTTACAACAAGTTAATATTTTGGAAACATTTCATCATATTGATACCTTTCTTAATAGCTTTAAGAAGTCCTAGATAAAGTCCAATCTCATTAATATATAATATTATAATTATATATAATTTATATATATATATATATATAATATATTCATTTATATAAATATCATAAACCATATATATATATATATATACACACACAAATATATATATATATATATATATATATATATATATATATATATATATATATATATATATATATATATATATATATATATATATATATATATATAAATGTAAAGGTCCTGTTGTCTCTTCAATTATAATCCTTCTCTGGCAGGAGATCTCTTTTCTGTAAAATCTTTTCCTCTGTGAGCAGGTTTCTTAGGAAGCTTCTGGAGCCTCCAGCCAGACTCTCCTTCCAGACCACCATCTAAACTCAAACTCCTAATCAGGCTAACTCCAGGCTCAATGCTGCCTCTTTTGTCCTCCCAGGATAATATTTATCCTTGAATGCTAATTCAAGATTCTCTTCTTTATTTTTCACAGTTTTATTTTTAATTATATTATAATTATATATATAATTGTATAATACATATATATAATTTTTATATTTCTATTTATATTTTATATAAATGATTTTATAATTTATTTTTATTTTTCACAGTTCCCTACTATTCTCTATCATGCCATTCTTGAAATTTTCCCTGATACATTAGTTTCTTCCATTCTTTGTTTATACTAGGTCTTTTCTGGGAATTTCCTAACAGTACTTTGCCTACTGTCTTTTAAAACCACATTTTGTCCCATATCTTCCACCCATACTTTCCCACTATTCCAAACCACAATATTTTCTCCTGTCTCTGAATTCTAGAGCTTTAATTATTTCTGGCTTTCATTTGAAGCCCATCTCATACATCCTATTTCTTCCAAATAGATTTCAATTTCTTTTGACTTATAAATGCTCCTCATTTGCAAATGGAAACCATGTATACACTATTTCCTTTTTTTTTTAATTTTTTTTTGGACACAGAAATGTTTATAATATGTTATTCCTTCCATTTCTAAAGACATTCAGATTTCCATCTACTTCAACAGCAATCTACACATCTTCCTCCTTTACCATGTCTCTTTTAATTTTGAAACTTTATTACATCTACTGTGTCCTGGGAAAGTCAGGGTGAATTATAGGAAGGAAGGTTTCAGCTCCTTCTGCTAAGCTTGCATTGACACTGAAAATATATTCATACATTCCTAAGTTAGAATTTGAAATGTGTTTTCACATGGGAAATATATCATAGATTGTGGTTAAATTCTATAATATTATTAGTCTAATGTTCAAGGTCATGATGAGTTGGACTTAAAAATGAGAAGTTTAATTGAGTCATATTAAGATCAGTTCTAATTGCACTCTAATTTTATTATAGGAATGAACTTTTGTGAAATAACCTAGAAAGTTTTCCTCATTTATAAAATTATTTATAAAAATAAATCACAAATAAAAATTTTAGATACCATCTATATTTAAGGTGGAGAGAATCTGTATTTGTATCTTCTGAAGTATTATGCAAGTGTTAATCATGTTAGATAACTTTATAAAGATCTATTAATTAATGCAGTCAATAAAAACTAAGGAAATCAATCTCTCTGCCACCTTACCCTTCTAAAAATAAAATAAAACTAGCCTGAATGATAAAAGATATTTAGATTTGAATTGTGAAGATTATGTAAGATATCATATAACAAATATGCATTACAGGCAAATCATATTAACAAAAATTCTCCATTAAAATTAAGGTCATTTTTGTCAGAAAATATTTAAAATATAGAGGTTTACAAACACTTCTTATGAAGAAAGAGAATTTTGTTAGTGAATTTGTAGAGAGGAATGGGTTTAGTTTTACTAATTTCATAGTAAGAAAATAACAATAATAGTTGGCATAACTTTCCCAGGGTGCCAAAGATTAATAAGTATCCTTGGAGGATTCAAATCTAGGTGGGACACTATGTGGCACAATGGATGGAGTACTGCCTGAAATTGGAGAATTTCAGTTCAAAATTAGTTTCAAATACTTAATACTTACTGAGTCCAGTGGACTGGACAAGTCATTTAACCCCAATTGCCTTGCAAAAAAAGGATTCAAGCTTAGGTGTTCCTACCTCAATATTTAATATCTATTCTTAATATCATAATTCCTAAGAAAAAATTGAGTTAGACTTGGCTTAGGAAAATGAATTTATTAATTTATCATTTATATCTACTGTGCTCAAATAGGAAAAACTTAAAATTTCCCAATCTGGAATGAAAGATGCCATTTTCATCTGAAGGCTTGATAGTAGTAAGATTTCATGGTCATGAGCAACTGGTTTGGAAATGATAAAAGCTATGGCCATTCTGGAAACATTTACTTATCCTAGGAATTCAGAGTTTTGTTTTTTAATATGCATACATAATTACTTTATTGTATTTTATTACTTATGTATATAAATTCTCTGTTTCTCTGGAAACCCTAAAAATCAACCCTAGAATATGAACTTCGATTCTCTATCTCATGTGGAGACAAGAATAGAAGAGAAATTAGTATTAAGAACATAGAAAAGTTGGAAGCAGCAAAATAGGGAGGACATTTAATTAGGGTTCAACATAGATCAATAAAGTCTTTGACTAGAACAGCCAGAGATAATGACATAGTATTTCGAGTCTGATATTCAATCATTTAAGTTTAATATGTAATGAAAGGTGAAAGCATAAACAATTGATAATAAGGTAACTAACTCTGAGTTCAATATGAGCATCTATTACACCATGGGAAATTGATCTTAGAGAGGATAAGCGCCAAACCCAAGATTTTTTATTTGATTTATTTATTTTATTCCCAATCTTCATGCTTAATTTCTTGGGTTTAATCACTTAAGCCTAAGAAGTCATGATCATTTCAAAGTCAGATATTTCCCAGTTCAATATATTCTAGCCATTCTAAACAGCAGAGACCATTTATAGATAAATATAAACAAACATATGTGAATATATACTCTATATTCCATAAATTTATATTTATTATGTGCATTTTTATTTTAAAGGTAGCTTTTACTATTATTTTACAAAAAATATAGTAAGAATTTCATAGACTCTTGCATTTATTACCATCATTGAATTTTTTTTTCTTCATTACATTTCTCACCTCCCTTTGCTCTAATACAAACCCCCCCCCCAATTATTTAAGATCTCTCACCCTATGACAAGTTTTGTTTTTGTGGTTTTCCTTCTCTCACTGGTCCATTATAGTATCAATGTAATCTTGACTACATTATTTCGAGGAAAATAAGAAATATATAATAGTTTAAGATCACTTATCACCTTATCTAGGAAATTAGTCATTAAGTAAAAAACTGTCACATAAAATCAGGACAGACAAATTCACAAGTTCCGTGTCACTACAGGCCCTCCTAACAGACTAGAAGACTCCATCTAGGAAATCAAGTCATGTCACAATAATGTGAAAGAAAGAGCACCCAAGAAATTTGTAGTCTTTATACCTGAATCCAAGTCTTAGTTTGGCCACTAGTTTTGTGCTTTGGAACATATATTCTCACTTCTTTAGATGACCCACAATTTTGTCATATGGACAGCAGATCAGAGTTAATGAAGTGAAGATTTCAGAAAAATCTAAATTTATACCCTGCCTAATACTGACTAGCTCTGTGTACTTGACAAGAAAATTAGCTTTTATGATTATCAGTTTCGTCATTCACAAAATGTTAATAACACATATAATATCAATAGTAAGTTGATATTAAGCCAAAATGAAACAAAAAATAACTAAATAAATTTTCCAATCACACAAATAAAATCCCAATTCATACTACCATTCACCATACATTTCTCTAAGTTCACCAAAAAAGTCAAATATTGTAAGGATATTCCTCAATTTCTCTTGAGTTTGGGAGGATTATTTATATTGCCTTCATGTAATATAAATATTAGGCATTTAATCAATGTTTAGAGATTGATTGATTTTGGCTATCTATTATTTAATTAAAAGAAATAACAGTTGCCTCAAGGATTTCTGATGCTCAGCTTTGAGAGAGATGATCCCAACCCATATGTTAGATTTCTTTTCTTTTTTAGTTTAGTTATTTTAATACATGTTATTCATGAATTGTATTGGGAGAGAAAAAAATAAGCAAAAGGGGAAAAAACATGTGAGAGATGAGAAACAGAAAAAAGAAGTGAATATAGTATTCATGGATTTACATGTCTTCTTTGGTCTTTTTTAGGATATAGATGGCATTTTCTGTTCAAGATCTATTGAGATCACTTTGGATCACTGAAGACTGAGAAGAACCAAGTTTTTCATAGTTGATCATTTCACATTCTTGCTGTTACTATGTACAGTGTATTCCTGATTCTGCTTGTTTTATTTAGTATAAGTTCATGTAAATCTTTCCAGGCTGTTCAATAATCGGTTTGATCATCATTTTTTATAGAACAATAATATTCCATTATCTTCATATGCCACAACTTGTTCAATCATTTCCCAATTGATGGGCATTCACTCCTTTTCCAAGTCTTTGCTATCATAAAAAGAGCTGCTACAAGCATTGTAGATATGTGTGTCCTTTTCCCTCCTTTATGATCTCTTTGTGATACAGACTAAGCTGGGTTAAAGGGTATGCACAGTTTTATAGTTTTTTGGCATATTTTCCGATTGCTCTCCTGAAGGGTTAGATCATTTCACAACTCCAACAGCAATACAATAATGTCTCAATTTTCTTACAACCCTTCCAACATTTATCATTATTCTTTCCTGTCATATTAGCCAATCTGAGAGGTGTGAGGTGATAGCTCAGAGTTGTTCTAATTTGCATTTCTCCCATCAATAGTGATTTAGAGAATTTTTTTTTTCATATAACCAGAGATGACTTTAAATTCATCATCTGAAAATTATCTATTCATATCCTTTGACCATTTATCAATTAGAGAATGACTTGTAATCTTATAAATTTAAGACAGTTCTTTATATATTTTAGAAATGAGACATTTATGAGACATACTGGATGTAAAGATATTTTCCCTAGGTTTATACTACCTTTTAATCATATTTCTCTTGGTTTTATTTGTGCAAAACCTTTTTGATTTAATGTAATCATAATTGTCCATTTTCCTTTCATAATGTTCTCTAGTTCTTCTTTGGGCATAAATTCCTCCCTTCTCCAAAGATCCAATAGTTAAATTATTCTTTGTTCTCCTAATCATCATTTATACCCAAACCACGTTTCAATCTTGACCTTATTTTGGTATGAGGTATGAGATGTAGGTCTATGCTGAGTTTATAATATTTGACTTTCCAATTTTCCCAGCCACTTTTGTTAAATAGTAAATTCTTATTCCAAAAGCTGGAGTTTGGGGGCTTATCAAATAGTAGTTTGCCATAGGAAGTATTTATTATTTTGTGTATATGTAATATAGTCCACTGATTCTCTCTATGTCTTAGCCAGTATGAAATGGTTTTGATGAATGCTGCTTTATAATATAGCTTTAGGTTTGGTACTACTATGCCACCATACTTTGACTTTTTTTTTTCATTAATTTCCTTGATATTCTTGACCTTTTGTTATTCCAGATGAATTTTGTTATTATGTTTTCTAGTCTTATAAAATAATGTTTAGTTTGGTTGAAATGGCACTGAAAAAGTAAACCAAATTAGGCAGAATTGTCATTAATATTATATTAGCTTGGCTTAGCCATGATAAATTGATATTTTCACAATTTGTTGTTGTGTTGATCTGAATGTATTTGTGTGAGAAGTATGTTGTAAATGTGCTCACATAGTTCTTGTGTTTGACTTGGCAGGTAGACCCCCAAATACTTTAGTTTGTCTATATTAATTTTAAATGGAATTTCTTTTTCTATGTCTTGCTGATGGGCTTTGTCAATAATATATAGAAATGCTGATGATTTGTGTGTGTGATGATTTATATCCTGAAATTCACTATAGCTGTGAATATTTTTAGTTGGTTTTTGGATGATTTTCTAGGATTCTCTAAGTATATCATCATATCATATGCAAAAAGTGATAGTTCTATTTCCACATTGCCTGTTTTAATTCCTTTAATTTCCCTCTCTTTTCTTATTGCTAAAGCCAACATTTTTAGTACAATGTTGACTAGTAATGGAGATAATAGGCATCCTTGTTTCACCCCTGATCTTTGTGTGAATATGTCCAGCTTCTCTCCATTACAAATAATATTTCCTGTAGATTTTCAATAAATTCTGCTTATTATTTTAAGTAAAGCTCCCTTTATCGCTATGCTCTCTAGTGTTTTTAATAGGAATGGGTATTGTATTTAATCAAAATCTTTTTCTGCATCTACTGAGATTATCATATGATTTCTGTTGGATTTGTTATTGATATGGTTGATTTTGGTAATAGTTTTCCTAATATTGAACCACCTCTTCATTCCTGAAATAAATCTCATTTGGTCATAGTGTATTATACTACTGATAAGTTGTTGTAATCTCTTTGCTAATATTTTATTTAACAATTTTGCATGATATTCATTAGGAAGATGGGTAAGTAATTTTCTTTTTCCTTTTTGGTCTTTCCTGGATTATGTATCAGAGCCCTATTTGTGTCATAGAAGGAATTTGTTAGAACGTCTTCTTTACCTATTTTTTCCAAATAATTGCATTGGAGTATTAGAATTGATACTTCTTTAAATATTTGGTAGAGTTCACTCGTTAATCCATCTGGCCTTGGATAGTTTTTCTTAAGGAGTTCATTGGTGACTTGTTCAGTTTATTTTTCTAAAATGGGACTATTTAAGTATTTTATTACCTCTTCTGTTAACCTGGGAAGTTTATATTTTTGTAAACATTCATCCTTTTCAGTCAGGTTGTCAGAATGCTGTCATAGAGCTAGACAAACTATTTCCTAATTACTTGTTTAATTTCTCTTTCATTGGTAGTAAGTTCCCCCTTCATTCATTTTTGATGGTGGTACTTTGTTTATTTGTTTTTCCTTTACTTTTTCTGATCAAATTAATCAAAAGTTTATCTATTTTGTCAGTTTTTTTTTTTTTAAATAAAAACAACTCTAAGCTTTCTTTATTAGTTCAATAGTTTCCTTAGACTTTATTTTATCAATCTCTCCTTTGAGTTTCCAAATTTATAATTTAGTATTTAATTGAGGGTTTCTAATTTGTTCTTTTTGTAGCTTTTTTAGTTTCAGGCCTAATTCATTGATCTTGTCTTTCTCTATTTTATTTATAAAGCTATTTTGATATATAAAATTTCTCCTCTGAACAGCTTTGGCTACATCCTATAGATTTTGGTATGTCATCTTATTATTGTCATTCTCTTGCATGAAATTATGGATTGTTTCAGTGATTTGTTGTTTGACCCACTTGTTCTTTAGAATTATGTTATTTTATTTCCAACTGATTATTAGGCAATCTTTCCCTAGCCCTTTACTGAATATAATTTTTATTTCATTATGATCTGAAAAGGAAGCTTTTACTCTTTCTACCCTTTTGCATTTTGCATTTCAGTGTGAGGGTTTTTCTTTTTCTTTTCTTTTCTTTTTTTTTTTTTTTTTTCTTTTTCTGCTGAGGCAATTGAGATTGAATGACTTGCCCAGCATTAAATGACACAGCTAGGAAATGTTAAGTGTCTGAGACTAGATTTGAACTCAGGTTCTCTTGACTTCAGGGATGGTGCTTTATCCAATGTGCCACCAAGTTAACCCCCATTGTGAGGTTTTTATGTCATATTACATGTTTATTTTTCCTGTAGATGTCATGAACTTCTTAGAAAAAGGTGTATTCCTTTCTGTCCCTATTCAATTTTCTCCAGAAGTCTATTGTATCTAGATTTTCTAGAATACTTTTAACCTCCCTAATTTCTTTCTTGTTTATTTTGTGATTAGATTTGCTTATTCTGAAAGGAGAAGGTTAAAGTCCCCCAAAGGTAAATTTTTGCTGTCTATTTCTTCCTATAACTGACTTAAAATCTTCTCTAGGAATTTGCCTATTTACCTCATGGTGCATAAACATTTAATATCATTACTACTTCATTATTTACTGTACCCTTTATCAACATGTATATTCCCTCCTTATCTCTTTTAATAAGATCTATTTTTACTTTTTCTTTATCTGATATCAGAATTGTTACTCTGCTTTTTTTTTTTTTTTTTTTTTTTGGCTTCATCTGAAACATAATAAATTCTGTTCCAGGCTTTTACCTTTACTTGTTATGTGTCTCTCTGTGTCAACTGTGCTTCTTGTAAAAAAAAAAACATATTGTAAGATTCTGTTTTGAAATCCACTTAATTTGCTTCCTTTTTATGGGAGAGTCCATTCTATTCACATTTACAGTTAGCATTTCCAGCTCTGTATATAATTTCTTCTCTGTCTATCCTGTCCTTAATAGTATGATTTTTTTACTCACCCCACCCACTACCTTATCTCATTTCACTTTCCCCTCCCTCCTTTTTTTGTACTGAGGCTATTGGAATTAAGTGACTTGCCTAGGGTCACATAGCTCAGAAGTGTGAAGTGTCTGAGGCCAGATTTGAACTTATCTCCTCCTGAATACAGGGCTAGTGCTGTATCCATTGCACCACCTAGCTGCTCCCCCTTCTCTGACTAGTGTTTTTTCATCCCACTCCACTCACTATCTTACCTTCTCTCAATCCTTTTCCCTTCTCTTACCTTTTCCCCTAGTGTTCTGCCCTCCCTTATATCCTATACTTTCCTTTTCTTTTCCTTTTTCTCCTCCTACTTCTTTATAAGGTTAGTAAATTTCTAACTATGTGATTAAAGTATTCCCTCTTAAAACCATAAGTAATGAGATCAAGCCTCAGACAATGCTAATCCCCCTTCTTTCTTTTCTTTGCCTGTAGTAGGATTTTTGCATCTCTTGATGTAAACTAATTGTCCCATTTTACTATTTCTTTCCTCTTTTTCCAGTACAGACTGTTTGTGTTTGTGTGTGTGTGTGTGTGTGTGTGTGTGCATGTGTGTGTGTGTGTGTGTGTTTGTGTATAAATTCTTTCAATGATTATGTCCCTTTCCAAGCTGCTGACCCTCTCATTTCCTTTCTCATTTTTTCTTCTACCTCTTATTTGTCTTTTATAAGCACTTCCAAGAAGCCTGGAACTAGAAACTTATCCACTGATTTTCTCCTTTACTGAGGCAGGACTGAGGGTCTTAGTTGCTGATTTGCTGTGATTAAGACTCTCTTGTCAGGTTTCTCAGGGTCTATTTGATCTGAGCTGAGCACACTTTTCACTCCAGTGACATTGACCTCTCTTAAAAATTTTTCAGTCTACCTTGAGCTGGAGAGTAGTTTTAATTCTATCAGGTTCTATTCAGGCAGCTTCCTGACTTTACTCCACCATGACGTGGAGCTGTGGAAGTTGGCCTGACCTTTGGGTACTGTTTTTTTTTTTTTTTTTTTTTTTTTTTTTTCATATCAGCTTAAATCAATGAGTATGGTAGCAATGTATTTGTAAGTTTGCTAGTGGGTTAAGTCGGTGAAAAATATGTGTGAAATACTCTAGCATATTTGAGAAGTTATGAGTATGGATTAAGGATTTGTTTGGTATTTTGTTTGTTATCAGGTTAAGTTCAATGCCAATTAAGATTCCCAGTACAGTTATAATTAGGGATGAGAGTTTTGTGAGGGTAGGTATGGTTATAGGGATTATTGGCTCCATCCCCAGAACTCTCTGTCAGAATTCTTAGAAGAAACTGATATGAGGAAAGGTAGCATTATCTATCATGTCTCTGTCCTTAGTTTTCTCTATTAGACTCTTTGGATAATTTACCTTTCAATAATTGAGATCTGGAACTCTCCCTTGGTTGAGCTAAATTTGTTATGGGAGAAGTTTTTCAATCGGTGTTGCCTAGCATGTATTTTCCTATTTAATTGATTGCTACCAAAATGGATGTATTATTGTTTTATTTATGACTTTTACTTTTTGTTATTTACCATTTGTATATCCATTATTAATTTTTTAATGTTTATTAAAGCTTTTTATTATAAAAAAAAGCATGCATAATTTTCCATCATTGACAATGACATAGCCTTATGTTCCAAATTTCCCTCTTCTTCCCTCTACCCCTTCCCCTAGAGGGTAAGCAATTCAATATATGTTATACATGTTAAAATATATGTTAAATGAAATGTATGTTAAATATCAATAAATCTATTTATACAATCATATCACTTCACAAGAAAAATCAGGCAAAAAAGGAAAGAAAATGAGTAAGAAAATAAAATGCAAGTGAACAATAACAAAAAGAGTGAGAATGTTATGTTGTAATCCACACTCAGACCTCTCTCTGGGTGTAGATGGCACTTTTCATCACAAGATGATTAGAACTGGACTGAATCATCTCAATGTCAGAAAGGCTCATGTCCATCAGAATTAATCATTGTATAATATTGCGGTTGCCATGTCCAATGATCTCCTGTTTCTGCTCATTTCATTTAGAGTAAGTTCATATAAGTCTCTCCAGATCTCTCTAAAATCATCCTGCTGATCAATTCTTATAAAACAATAATATGCTATAACATTCATATACCATAATTTATTCAGCCATTCTCCAACTGATGGGCTAGTTTCTTGCTACTACAAAAAGGGCTGCAACAAACATTTTTGTACGTGTGGGTCCCTTTTCCTTCTTTAAGATCTCTTTGGGATATAAACCCATAGTGCTGAATCAAAAAGTATGAACAGTTTAATGACTTTTTGAGCATAATTCCAAATTGCTCTCTCCAGAATGGTTGGATCTGTTCACAGTTCCAGCAACAATGTATTAGTATCCCAATTTTCACACATTCCCTCCAAAATTCATCACTATCTTTTCCTGTCGTCTTAGCCAATCTGAGAGTTGTGTAGTGGTATCTCAGAGTTGTCTTATTTACATTTCTTTGATCAATGGTGATTTAGAGCACATTTTCATGACTAGAAATTGTTTAAATTTTTTTCATCAGAAAATTGTCTGTTAATGTCCTTTGACCATTTATCAATTGGGAATGGCTTGAATTTTTTATAAATATGTTATATATATTTTATAAATCAGGCTTTTATCAAAACCCTTAAAGGTAAAAATGTTTTCCCATTTTATTGCTTCCCTTCTAATCTTGTCTGCATTAGTTTTGTTTGTATAAAAACTTAATATAATCAAAAGTATCTATTTGGTGTTCAATTACGAGTTCAAGTTATTTGGTTACAATTCCTTCCTTCTCCACAGATGTGAGAGGTAATATATATTTTGTTTTAATTTGCTTATAACATCACTCTTTACGTCTAAATCATGAGCACATTTCAGCCTTATCTTGGTATATGGTGTTAAGTGAGGGTCAATGCCTATTTTCTACTATACTAGATTTCAATTTTCCCAGTACTTTTTGTCAAATAGTGAGTTCTTATCCCAAAAGCTGGGGTTTTTGGATTTGTCAAACACTAGATTGCTGTAGTTATCAACTATTTTGTCCTGTGAACCTAACCTATTCCACTGATTGACTACTCTATTTCTTACCCAGTACCAGTTTTTATGACTACTGTTTTATAATATAGTTTTAGTTCTGGCACAGCTAGGCCACCATCATGGACATTTTTGTTATTAATTTCCTTAAAATTCTTGATCTTTTGTTCTTCCAGTTGAACTTTGTTATTTTTTTCCCTAGATCTGTAAAAATAATTTCTTGGGAGTATGATTGGTATGCACTAAATAAGCAGATTAATTTAGGTAGTATTGTCATTTTTATTATATTCCCTTAGCCTACCCATGAACACTTGATATTTTTCCAATTGTTTAGATCTGACTTTATCTGTGTGGAAAGTGTTTGTAGTTATATTCATATAGTTCCTTGTAGAATACTGACTAGCTCCCTGGAGGTCTTCAGGGTCAGCCAGAGTCAGGATAAAGAAAAATCCTTGGTCTTTAGGGTGAGACGTCAATGAGGCAGGCAAGCTGCCATGGGCTTGCCAGAGATGTATCCTTGATTTTGGAGCCCGAAATCTCCAGCCTCTCTCCTCCTTGTCCAGCTTCCAAGTAACTCTGGCCTCTCTGCAACCTGCCCTACAATCCTTGACTATGATTATCTCAAAACCATACATTCAACAAGCACCAATGGTGAGGAGAGCCATTATCCAAATATCATTATCTCACATCAAATAGGGTTTTAAGTGCTCTGCATTTTCAGATTCAAGTATACCTATTCAGAGTTTCAGTCCTCTATATCTCCCTCTTTCTTTTGTTTTAGAATACAAGTGGTCTTGCCTTCTCTGATTCTCAGGAAGGGAATGAAAACTGTTAAGGGTCACAGAACCTACTCCTAAGTGGAACAGGCCTTAAGTGACCAGCACTGCCTTTCCACCTAAAATGGAGAAGACTGTGAGCAATGAGGGGTGAGAGCCATGTTTGGAACCCCCTTCCTCCCAGTGCCATCTTGTTCACTCTTACAAGGCTACCCTCAGGTTACCTGAGCTGTGCCCTGTGCAATATCCAAGATTGGTGGGGTTTTGCAGGCCCTCTTACAGAAAACACTAAAAAGGAGATGATCACACCTTTTCTGACTTCTCAGAAAGAGAGATGAAAAACACCAAAAGGATGTGGGGAGTCAATCCAGATATTATTAGTGTTTTTTGGGGATGAAGGGTCTTACTAGAAACAGGTATACACAAATCCATCAGCATGGGAGGTATTACACAAGCACATAGCAATAAATCACAGGCTAGTAGATATGATGCTCCCCACAGCTGGCACAGAATCACTGTGGTGTAACAAATATGAATTGTACATACAAGTAGTGATATAATAAACAATATGAAGCAACATGGTGTTGTAAAAGATTTCCAGAAGTCCATCACACATACGCCTCCTTCAGCAACCAAGAGATAGTCCAAAACCAATCTATTGTCCATTTTTTAACATGTAAGGGAATCCAATGATCCCTGCAAGTTTTTGAAGTCCTTAAACAGTTTTATTATGTGTTAAGGAGTCCAATGATTCCTGCAGATTTTGAAGTTCTGCAACAGACTTATCATGTCTCAAGGAATCCAATGGTTCCTAAGGGTTTTCAAGTCCTACAACAATCTTATCATGTTTCAAGGGAATCCAATGATTCCTGAGGGTTTTGAAGTCCTGCATCAGTCTCATTAACAATTTGTATGTCCATGAGTTAATAGCCATGACTGCCATGCTCTTTCAGTGGTGGGCACAATCAGCAATGGAACCACCTGATATTTCTTGGATCTTGTTCATTTCAAAGGTCTTCTCTGTCTCTCTCCAATGGACAAGGCAAATATGCCTTGTTGGTACCCATTTGATTCCTTCTCCATCTGTAGAGATACAAACAAACCCTCTCCCCTAAGCAGTTAACCTATCTGACCCCTTCCATTCATCACTTTCTGGATCTCTCCACATGACCTGGTAATTATCTAAAGGTAGTGAAGCTGCTCTCACTAGACACTGCCCTTCTGGTGGATTATAAAACCTGTCTGCCAGAGCCAGAGCATCTTTGTCAAAAATCAAGAAGTTAATTGTATAAAGATCTAAAGTTCTCCCAGGTTACCTGCGGCTCCTCCTTTCTTTTGTTTTTGGAGGAGTATATTGATGTCTGTTTCTCCTCTCCACTATTGCCTGTCCTTGAGGATTAAAGGGTATACCAGTGATGTGTAAAATCTCCTACTGTGCACAAAAGTGTGCAAAATGTTTAGAAGTATATGCAGGTTCATTATCTGTTTTTTATTGATTGTGGCACACCCATAACTGCAAATGCTGGTATAAGGAATTCAGTGCCACTCCTCGGGCTATCTCTTTTGCTGCTGTCATTGCAAAAGTAAATCCTAAAAAGGTGTCTACTATAACATGGATAAAAGACAGACAACCCAAAAATTTGTAATGGTTCACATCCATTTGCCAAATTTAATTGGGTCTCAAACCATGAAGGTTCTTCCCTGCAGGGAGTGTAGGAGTGTGGAAAAGAAGGCAAGCTCTATAGGCTTTTACTATGCTCCTAGCTTCCTCTTTTATTATCCCAAATTTCAAATATAAAGCTCAAGCAGCCTGATGATATTTAAAATGAGATTCTTGGGCTGCCTGAAATAAAGGGATATTGGCCAATATGGTTAGAAGGTAATGTGCCTTTGAATTACCATCAAAAATAGTGTCTGGAAGTCCATTATGAGAGTGGACATGAAAGATATAAATTTTACCTGGATGCTTTCTCACTTGTTCTTGAAGTTCCTTAGAGAGCTGATATATATTAGAAGCTGCAAATTTTATTTGTGCTGTGCCAATTATTTGTGCCACACCTACTGAATAGACCAAATCAGATGATAGATATAGATATAGATATAGATATAGATATAGATATAGATATAGATATAGATATAGATATAGATATAGATATAGATATAGATATAGATATAGATATAGATAGATATCCTGGATAATAAGTAAGAGCTAGCATGATTGCATACATTCTGCTGAGTGGACTGAAAAGGAATTCAGACTACTCTATAGTTAGTCACAAGAGTATAGAGCACAAATGTTATGTTTGGATGCATCTGTAAAGATAGTTGGTTCCTTAAGAGGACCTTTACAAAATTTTTCTTCAAAAATCCAATGCCAATTATGTAATAGTTGGGTTATCTTTAATGAAGATCCATGTGTGAAATTTGGAGTTATGGCCAATAAAATTTGCCACTCTGGTATGGTTTCATAGCATACATTAATTTGTCCATTGGTATAAACGGTGTATACCTTGTCAGGTCTTATCTCAGATAATTGTACTGTTCACTCAATGGCATTTAATAAAATTCTAGCCACAAGCACTGGATAAGGAGTAAGTAAGCCTTTGTTCTGGTTGTGCTAAGAGGTTCACCCACTCTATCACACTGTCTCCTTGATGATGGACTGCTATTGGTGCCTCTTTTGTAGCAAAAACTGATATTTCCAAGGGTTTTTGAGTGACTCTTTCAACCACATTGGATAAAGCCAGTTCAACTTCTCTCAAAGCCTCTTGAGCTTCTTTTGTAAGCTGGTGTGCTGCATTTAAAGCACTGTGTCCCCTTAAAATGTCATATAATGGTTGCAATTGATAGGTAGTCAAGCCTTATGTATCCATTGGATATCTTCTCTTAGTTTCTGAAAGTCATTTAAGGTATTTATATTCTTTGTTATTAAGGAAAGTTTTTTACTGTAAGCACCTTAGGGTATATTTCATATCCTAAATATTAAAAAGGAACATGTTTTTGAATTTTTTCCTGGAGCTACATGCAATTTATAGTTCCTTAGTGTTTCTATGGTCCTTTGTAGAGGTTTCTAACATTTTCTCCTCAGGTGCACATCCCAATATACTATCTATGTAATGTAATAACATTACTTTTGAAAATCCTTTTCTTAATGGAGTATGAGCAGCAGCAACATACATTTGACACAGGGCTATTTTTCATCCTCCTTGGCAAAACAATCCATTCATATCTTTTATAAGGCTCCGCTAAGTTAACACTGGGCAATGAAAAGGCAAATCTTTTCATATCCTCCTTATCTAGATGGATATAATAGAAACAATCCTTAATGTCTATAACCTAAAGAGGCTATTCTCTAGGCAATTGAGTAGGAGATGGAAGTCCAGGCTGAAGAATTCCCATAGTGTCCATCTGTTCATTTACTTTTCTTAAATCAGTCAACAGCCTCCATTTTCCAGATTTTTTTTTCTTATAACAAATACTGGGGAAATCCAAGGACTTAGAGAAGGTTGTAAGTGTCCTTGGTCAAGTTGCTCCTGTACTATATCTAATAAGGCCTGAATTTTATCATTAAATAAGGGCCACTGTTCTATCCACACTGTTGTATCAGTTTTCCATTGAATAGGAACAGGTGAAAGTATTGGCAGACCTTCAACAGCAGCCCTGCCTAAAAAAACCAAAGTACTCATTTGTAATCCAAACTGTTATAAAATGTCTCTTCCCCACATATTGATGGGGATTTTTTTCAACTATAAAAGGAGTAAAAACTCCTGTTTCATTTTCAAATGTCCATCTCAAAGGGGTAGAACTAATGTCAGCTGCTATTTGGATCCTGGGAAGTCTGCATCATAGACTGAGTATAAAAAGTATTTGTGGCCACTGTGGCACAATGTCTTATGATCTCTAAAGGAGCATCTTTGTGTAGTCCTAGTATAATCCTTCTACAAACCTCATTAGCATTTTCTTTAGCAAGTTGCCTTATCATAATTTTTGTTATTGCATTTTCACCAATAGTTCATATGACAGCTTTCGGCAGATGTCCCACAAAATCAGCAAAGGTATCATTTGGACCTTGTTCTATTTTTGTGAAGCCTTCTCCTTTATCTTATTCACCTGGGAGAAAGCCCCATGCTTTGATAGCAGCAGAAGCAATTTGCTCATATGCTGCTATGGGGTAACTAATCTGTGCTGAAGTGTCTGCATAAGAACCTACACCTGTTAGTTGGTCACAGGTGATTGGTGTATTAGCTCCAGTTTGCCTCTTTCATTGTGCTTGTATACTACAGAGTTCACTATATTCAGAAAGCTACTACAAGTTTTATCCAGGGACTAAACATGTCCTTGCTATAGATTTCCAATCACTAGGGATTAAAATTTCATAAGCCAAATTATGTAATAACATCTTAACATAAGATGATGTAGCCCCATAAAGAGTGCTAGCCTTTTTCAGATCTTTGATAATTTCTAGATTAAAAGAAGTGTATCTTCTCTTATCTTGACCTGAAGAGTTAAACTGTTCAATCCTGGGACACATTTCATTCTCATATCAGCTGTATTCTTCCCTTCCTCTTTGGCTTTAAGTAGTGTCTTTTGCAATAGGAGGGAATGATTGCTGGGGAGAAGCTGGTGATATCATTGCTCTTCCCACTCTTCCTCCTCCCTCCACCCAGGAATGCAAAGTTGATGGGGGAGGGTCAAGGACCTTCTTGCCCATAGGCAGAGATGAAGCTGGGGGATGAGAGTGAGAATTACCATGCCCTTCAAGTTCACTTAACTCCTCATGCCTTCCAGCGATATTTCCAGTATCTTCTCCCATCTCTTCCTCTTTCTCCACAAGCTTCCTTGTTTCACTATTCTGCTTAGAGCTTTTTCTTTTTTCTAGCACTTGAGAGATTCTTTAAGGTCTGTTGTATTATGTTGTATATCTAGAATGTTTCCTTAGAAATTGAATCAGGAACTTTTTAATATTCACATAGTTAAACTCCTACTAGGTTCCAATTATTGGCCTCTATTTCTTCTTCCTCAAAGAACCAAGGGATGGTGCATTCTAATGTTTCCAAGAATCCACCAATCTGCTCCCAAATTACAAGCAAACCTTGCCTCTTTATTAATCCAAGTATGCTTTCTATAGAGCTGTCTCAGGATGGGGGTGGGAGTAGGGGTGGGGGAGAATATTTTTCCTAATATCTGCTCCATTTCAGCTAAAAGAAGAAAGTTACTACTTTAGTACCTAACAAAGTAAGTTCCCTGATTGTTTATTTCAATACTCACCCTATTTTCTGGTCACAGGTACTCTTCAGTAAAATTAGGGTTTTTGGTCCATGTTGGGTGCCAAAATATAGAGTACAGGCTAGCTCTCTAAAGGGCTTCAGAGTCAGCCAGAGTCAGGATAAATTAAAGTCTTTGATCTTTAGAGAGAGAAGTGAAGGAGACAGACAAGGTACTATGTGGCTTGCCTGAAATGTATCCTTGATTCTGGAGTCCGGAGTCTCCAGCCTTGGTATAAAAGGTATTTTGTAAGGGGCCTTTAAATGGGTGCCACAGCAAATAGGGAGATTGAGGCCCAGAAGTAATTTCTGTGGATATTAGGACTGCCCTTGGGCGGGATCCTGGACATATTGAGATAGCTTCGTAATGGGTGACTCTCTGGCTGATTGGCTGTGTGTGTGACCTCACAGGCCCTATGTAAGCCCACTGCAGGCAGCAATCGCCCTCTTTAACCTGGCGTTCTTCACCTTGGCTTCCTAGCCTGGGTGGCCAAGCCAAGATGGATAGCCAAAAGAGGTAAGGGTTTTGGTAGTGAACACATGGGTCTTCTGACCAGGTGTTCACTTGGGAACCAACAAGTCAGGGCATCAGTTAGGGCATTATGTGAGTAGGTATAATAAAGGCTTTTAAGATTACACGTGGCTGTTCTTGAGTGCGCTACCGGTTATTAAGCTATAGATTCAAGAGATTGTGGCCAGAGACCTTAGAAGGCCTCAGAAGAGGCGAGCCGGGTAGAGTTCACACTGCAAAGGACAGTGGTCAAAGGTACTCTGGTGGGTCTAGGACAGACTAGTAATTGTAACTGCCGGGAGAGCACACTACAGTATTTATTTTATAAAATAATACCTCCTTGTCCATCCGCCAAGTGACTCTGGCCTCTCTCCACCCTGATGTCTAATCCTTGCCTACAATTATCTTAACCTCATATATTCAGCAACAACCAATGGTGAGGAGAGCCATTATCAAAATATCTTTATCTCACATCAAATAGGTAATTATCCTTAAGTGCCCTGTATTCTTAGATTCAAGTACACCTATTCAGAGTTTCAGTCCTCTATAATTCCTGACTTTCCTTTTGGCTAGTCAATTTCCAAATATTTTATACTGTTGTTAGTTATTTTGAATAGAATTTTTATTTGTTATCTGTTGCTGCTGGACTTTGTTGAAACATATAGACTTGCTGATGATTTATGTGGATTTATTTTGTATCGTGCAACTTTGCTAAAGTTGTGAATTGTTTCTAGTAGTTTTTTAGTTGATTCTCTAGGGTTCTCTAAATGTACCATCATATCATCTGCAAAGAATGATATTTGGTTTCCTCATTACCTACTCTAATTCCTTTAATCACATTTTTTTTTCTCTTATTGCCAAAGTTAACATTTCTAATGCAATATTGAATAGTAATGGTGATAGTGGGCAACCTTGTTTCACCCCTAATCATACTGGGAATGGTTTTAATTTATCCCCATTACATTGTGATGCTTCATGATGATTTTAAATATATGCTACTGATCATTTTAAGGAAAAGTCCATTTATTCCTATGCTCTCTAATATTTTTAATAAGAATGGTTGTTGGATTTTGTCAAATGCTTTTTTTCCCCCTTTCTGCATCTATTGAGATAATCATACAAATTTTGTAGTTTGGTTATTGATATAGTCAATTATGCCAATAGGTTTCCTAATATTTAACTAGCCCTGTATTCATGGGATAAATCCTACTTGGTTACAATGTATTATCCTGGGGGTGAGTTTCTGTAATTTCTTTGCTAATTTTTATTTAAGACTTGTGCATCAATATTCATTAGGGAAATCGGTCTATAATTTTCTTTCTCTATTTTCACCCTATCTGTTTTAACTATCAACATCTTATCAGTGTTATAAAAGAAATTTAGTAGTAGTACTTTTTGCCATATTTTTTTTCAAATAATTTACATAGTATTAGAACTTATTCTTCTTTAAATGTTTGGTAGAATTCACATATGAGGTGAGTCCATCTGGCCCTGGATAGTTTTTCTTAGGGAATTGATTAATAGTTTGTACTATTTCTTTTTTTTTTAAGTAGGACTACTTAAATAAATTATTTCCTTTTCTGCTAAACTGGGCAATCTATATTTTTTGTAGATATTCTTCCATTTCACTTAGATTATCAAATTTATTGAATATAGTTGGGCAAAATAACTCCTAATTATTGTTCTAATTTCCTCTTCATTTGTTTATTGTTCTAATTTCCTCTTCATTTGGTGAAAAGTTCTCCATTTTCATTTTTGAGATTAACAATTTGATTTTCCTCTTTGCTTTTTTCCAATCAAATTAACTAAAGGTTTATTCATTTTGTTGTTTTATTCATGAAACCAACTCTTAGTTTTATTTAATTCAATACTTTAGTTATTTTCAATTTTATTAATCTCCCCTTTTGTAATGTTCTGATTGTCTCTCAGTTGTAATCCTTCTCTGGGAGGAGGTTTCTTTTCTGTATAATCTTTTCCTCTATGAGCAGGTTTCTTGGGAGGCTTCTGGAGCCTCCAGCCAGACTCTTCTTCTTCCTGAATCCTGGCTCTGAATTTCCTCCAGCTCTTGTCCTTGCCCAATCCAGACTGCTCTCCAGGCTCAATGTTGCCTCTTTTTATCTTCCCAGAGAATGGACTTGTGGGTACTCCCAGGGGCTTGTGGGAATTACTTACAACCAATGAGCTTGCTCCTCCTAGAATTCCTAAGGTGTAAACTCCCTTTAAAGGCCTGAACCAAAGGTTCAGAGAACTGTCAAGTCAACCTGAGTTCTCACCTTGTAATTGTCCAGACAACCTGAATTCTCACCTTATCACTGTCCAGACAACCTGAGTTCTCACCTGGTAATCCTAACACCCTTTTATTTTCAGAATTTCAAAATTGGTATTTAATTGAGGGTTTTTAATTTGTTCTTTTTCTAGCTTTTTTAATTGTAAGCCCAATTCATTGATATCCTCTTTCTCTATTTTATACAAATAAGCATCTAGAGATATAAAATTTCTCCTTATTACTGCTTTGACTGCATCCCACAAATTTTATTATGTTGTCTCATTATTGTCATTCTCTCAGATGTATTAATTCTGTCTATGATTTGCTGTTTTACCCATTCATTCCTTAGGATTAGGTTATTTAGTTTCCAATTAATTTTTGTTCTATTTTCCCCTGGCTTTTATTTCATGTGATTTTTATTACATCATGATATGGAAAAAATGCTTTTACCATTTCTGCTTTTCTGCATTTGATTTTGAATTTTTTATGTCCAACCAACCAATTCGGCAACCCAATGGTCATTTTTTTTTTTTGGTAGCTTCCATGTACCACTGAGAAAAAATATATTCCTTTTGGTCTCCATTCAATTTTCTCCAAAGATCTATCATATCTAACTTTTTTAACATTCCCTTTACCCCCTTAACTGCTTTCTCATTTATTTTGTGGTTTAATTTATCTAGTTCTGAGAGAGCAAGGTTAATATCCCTCAATAGTATAGTTTTGCTGTCTATTTCTTCTTGCATTTCTCTTAACTTTTTCTCTAGGAATGTGGATGCTATACTACTTGGTGCATATATGTTTAATATTGATATTGCTTCATTATACATGGTACCCTTTAGCACAATGTAGTTTCCTTTCTTATCTCTTTTAATTAGATTTATCTTTACTTTTACTTGATTTGAGATCAGGATCGATACCTCCACTTTTTTTTTTTTTTTTTTTACTTTAACTGAAACAAATTAAATTCTGCTCCAGCCTTTTACCTTCACTCTGTATGTATCACTTTGCTTTAAATATACTTCTTGTAAACAACATATTGCAAGATTCTATCTTTTAATGCAGTTTGATTTCCACTTCTGCTTTATGAGAGTTCATCCCATTCATATTCACAGTTAAAGTAACTAATTTGATATTTCTTGCCATCTCATTTACTTTAAATTATGCTTTTCTTTTTCTTTCCCCCCTTCTGTCCTGAGTATTTTGCTTCTGATCAACATTTCTCTCAAAGAGTCTCTCCCTCTTTAGATTCCCCTCCTCTTTCTTACCCCTTTCCCCCTACTACTTCTGTTTTCCCTTCTATTAGCCTTTCCCTTTCTTTTCCCTTTCCCCCTCCCACTTTCCTATAAGGTGAAACAAATTTCTCTGTGAAACCAAATATGGCTGAAATTCTCTCTTTGAGCTAAATCTGATCAGAATAATATTTACACAATTTTCATCACCCTTCCTTTTTTTCCCTCAATTATAATAGGTCTTCTTTGCTTTTTTTGTGACATGTAATTTCCCTTATTTTACTTCCTTTTTTCCTCTTTTTCCATGACGATTCTCTTTCAACCTCTGGTTTCTTTTTCATATTATCATAATAAAGTGAAATTATTTCCACACTCTCTAAGTATATCCTTAACATAAATATTGTTCTTTAGTTCTTTCCTTTTTTACTTTTTTATTCTTCTCTTGAGTTTTATGTTTGAAGATCAAATTTTTTGTTCAGCTCTGGTCTTTTCATCAGAAATAGATGAAATTCACGTGTATCTTTAAATGTCTATCTTCTTCCCTGAAAGATAAACTCATTTTAGCGGATAGCTTATTCTTGGCTGTAATCCAAGTTCCTTTCTGTTTTCTGAATATCAGATTTGATGGCCTTTGACCCTTTAATGTGGATGAAAGCTGCTAGGTCCTGGGTAATCCTGATTGTGGCTCTTCAGTATTTACTTTTTTTCCCCCTCTGGCTGCTTGCAATATTTTTGCTTGGTCCAATATTTCTGAAATTTAGCCACAGTATTCCTTGAAGTTTTCATTTGGGGGTCTTTTTCAGGAGGCGATTAGTGAATTCTTTCAATGTCTATTTTACTTTCTTATTCTAGACCATCAGGGCAATTTTCCTTGATTATTTCCTGTAAGATAAAGCCTAGGTTCTTTTTTTCATCATGGCTTTCAGGAAATTCAATAATCTTTTAATTGTCTCTCCTGGATCTTTTTTCCATGTCAGTTGTTTTTCCTTGGAGGTTTTTCATATTTTCTCCTATTTTTTTCTTTTTTTTTTTCTTTTGGTTTTGTTTGACTGATTCTTGAAGTCTTATTTAGTCATTAACTTTCATTTGTTCAATTCTATTTTTTAATGTATAATTTTCTTCAGTTATTTTTTAGCTCCTTTTTTATTTGGCCAAGTGAATTATTTTGTTCATTGCATTTTTTTCCATTTCATAAATTCTGATTTTCAACAAGTTGGTATCTTTTTCATATCTATTTTGTAAGGAGTTATATGCTTTTTTAAATTTCCTCAATTATATTTTATAGGGAATTATATGCTTTTCCCATTTCATCAATCTATTTTTAAGGAGTTTTCTTCAGATAATTTCTGTTTTTCCTTTTTCATATCCTCTTGCAAAGATCTCATTTTCTTTCCTCATTTTTCTTCTAACTCTGTTTTAAGATACTTTTTGAAATCTTCTAAGAAAATCTTGTGAAATGGGGACCAGTTCAAATTTCCTTTTAGGACTTCATCTGGAGTTGACTGGCCTTTAGGAACCTCAGCATTTGAGATCTGTTCTCTCTCTCCATAAAAGCTGTCTATGGTCAGAATTCATTTTTTTTTTTTTAAATTGAGCTCTACTGTTAAGGCAAAGAAGCATAGCTGCTTTAGTTTTCCCTGGAGCCAGTGTTTCTGACTAACTTCCTGGTAATGTGTAATCATGGCCAAGTGACAAGTTCTTCCAGGGCTCAATAGCTTACAATTTGCCTTTTGTATTCACTTAGGGGATGGGAGGTTACATCAAATCTGCTCACCACCTGCTTGCAACCAGGACAGATAGCCTTAGGGCCTCACAGAAGATTCCCGGGTACATGGAAGCTACAACTCTCTGATTCCCCACTTTAGCTCCTTGCTGTAGGCTCTCTGTGCTGTGGTCTGGGCTAGCAGACTGTCCCCCTGCTTGTTTGAAGCAGACCTGTTCTGAATGTTCTGAAGTTCTTTCAAGGTATCTTCTTCTGGGAATGTGTTGTAGTCTAGATATTTGTACATTATGTGACTCCAAAAGAAGTTTAGAAGCTTAATCTACTTTTGTTTTGAGAGAAGTTCAAAGGAGGTCATAGAAAGTCATGTCTGCTCTCGCCCATCTATTTTCTGGAATAGTTTTTCTTTATGCAAAAGGAGGTGAGTCTTGGACATAGAACATGGGATCCCTTTTCTTTCATTAATAATCATTGACTAGTAGTTTATTGGTAACCTAAAAGCTAAATTCCCAAGAAAAAATGATAGTAAGGTAACAGATTAATATGATTCTAATCTATTACCCCTGCTCTCTGAAGGAAGCAAAGTTCTGATTCTAATCTCCTTTTCATTCTCCTGGCAGGAATTAAATTATTTCTTGGAGAAGGAAAGGGGGCAAATAAGGTAACAAAGGCCTATTCTGCCTTCTCTTCTGACACCCCCACATGTATACACACTACATGTGAGGGAGAGCCTTCTTTAGATCAAAATCCTAATCCTAGTACATTGGGATAGACATGGACTTGAAAAATGATAGAATGATAGAAGAAAGTGGGACCTTATTATTTAATATAAAATTGAACCAATTCTGGCATAAAATATCACTTCTTTTTTATTTTTATTCTAAGAATTATTGGCAAAAATTATATAGATACTTTAATGTAGTTCAAGTTGCTTCTATTTCTTTGTCATTCTCTCAAAGAAATTCTGTTGTTAAAAATCATTTATAATACTCTATTTTTCATATTAAATCAAATGTACCAATTGTCCAGCTATCCTTTATTTCTTGAATTAAACATATAAATTAAATAAAGGAATTTTTAAAAGATATATTTAAAGGAGTCTTTCAGAATTGTTTTTTTTTTAATTGTTCAGTTTTAATAATTACTTAAATAATTAGTACTCTTGCTGTCTCCTACAGTTTTGTATATTGGTTGACTGCACATACTCCTCAATTGTGGAATGACCTCCCACTACATTTACTTAGAATGTTTTGCTGACAGCTTTAACCAACCATAAAATATTACAGTCAGAAAGCTTACTGAAAGTTTCTGATCATTTTGCAAGGCATTCAATATTGTCATAAAGTAAAAATTCAGTATGCACTATTTACTCCACCCTGCAGACTCCACAAAGGCTTTTCTAATTAAATTGAATAGGTCAGGACAAACAACAACATTTTTGGATTGCCAGTAATTAAATCCCATTCTCCCCAATAGAGAAAATTTGAAACTCAAATAGAAAAAGAAAAGGGGAAATGTCTTGGTTGTAAAAATCAGGCCAGGAATTTTCATCCATCCAAATGAAAATAACAAAAACCAAATGCTTGATCCCACAAGAACATAATCCAGCTAAGGCAAAAATCTTGAAGAGAGAGCTACACAACAAAAGTGTTTGTTTTGCTGCCAAAAGATAGGATGGTTAAGTGAATAACTTTATGTAATCTCTGTAACATTGTAACATAACAATCCATTCACTTATGTAAATAGCTTAAGGAAATATAAAACTTTCAAGCTCCCAAATCTTAATGAGATATCTTTGTAGACCCCAGCATTTTAGTGATACTAATATTAATGAGTAGGTAAGAAGGGGCTAATTCCTTGGCAGGAATACCCATAATGAGTAGTGCTTCCATTCTCCTCACTGAGTTTGTTCATACAAATTTCTCCCTCTTATTTTCCCCTTAATCTTCTCAAAAGTTGCCCTAAAACTAAATTAAAAAAAAAATCTTTGTAGTTTCTACTAGAAATATAACTTGTCACTATTATGAATTTGAGTTGCAAAGGTGTCAAAGATCATTTTATAATTATTATTAACACAGTAGATACCTGAAACTCAGCAGCCTAAATTTAACTCTTTCTCTTTCTTCCCAAATTGTCTCCCATTCCTAAATTTTCTGTCATTGTCAAGGGTTAATTGTTATTTTTTTTTAATTTTTATTTTATTTTATAATTATAACATTTTTTGACAGTACATATGCATGGGTAATTTTTTACAACATTATCCCTTGCACTTACTTCTATTCAGATTTTTTCCCTTCCTTCCCCAACCTCCTCCCCCAGATGGCAAGCAGTCTTATATATATTAAATATATTACAGTATATTCTAGATACAATATATGTGTGTAGAACCGAATTTTTTGTTGCACAGGAAGAATTGGATTCAGAAGGTAAAAATAACAGTTTACATTCATTTCCCAGTGTTCCTTTTCTGGATGTAGCTGGTTCTGTTCATCATCAATCAATTGGAATTGGATTAGGTCTTCTCTATGTTGAAGAAATCCACTTCCATCAGCATACATCCTCGTACAGTATCATTGTTGAAGTGTATAATGATCTTCTGGTTCTCCTCGTTTCACTCAGCATCAGTTGATGTAAGTCACTCCAAGCCTCTCTGTATTTCTCCTGTTTGTCATTTCTTATAGACCAATAATATTCCATAACATTCATATACCATAGTTTACCCAACCATTCTCCAATTGATGGACATCCATTCATCTTCCAGCGTCTAGCCACTATGAAAAGGGCTGCCACAAACATTTTGGCACTTTCCCTTCTTTAGTAGTTCCTTGGGGTATAAGCCCAGTAGTAGTATGGCTGGGTCAAAGGGTATGCACATTTTGATAACTTTTTGGGCATAATTCCAGATTGCTCTCCAGAATGGTTGGATTCTTTCACAACTCCACCAACAATGCATCAGTGTCCCAGTTTTCCCACAGCCCCTCCAACATTCATTGTTATTTGTTCCTGTCATCTTAGCCAATCTGACATGTGTGTAATGATACCTCAGAGTTGTCTTAATTTGCATTTCTCTGATCAATAGTGATTTGGAACACTCTTTCGTATGAGTGGAAATAGTTTTAATTTCATCATCTGAAAATTGTCTGTTCATATCCTTTGACCATTTATCAATTGGAGAATGGCTTGATTTCTTATAAATTAAAGTCAATTCTCTGTATATTTTGGAGATGAGGCCTTTATCAGAACCTTTAACTGTAAAAATTTTTTCCCAATTTGTTACTTCCCTTCTAATCTTGTTTGCATTAGTTTTGTTTGTGCAGAAAATTTTTAATTTGGTGTAATCAAAATGTTCTATTTTGTGATCAATAATGGTCTCTAGTTCTCCCTTGGACACGAACTCCTTCCTCCTCCACAAGTCTGAGAGGTAAACCATCCCTTGTTCCTCCCATTTATTTATGATTTCGTTCTTTATGCCTAAATCTTGGACCCATTTTAAACTAATCTTAGTATGTGGTGTTAAATGTGGGTCCATTCCTAGTTTCTGCCATACTAATTTCCAGTTTTCCCAGCAGTTTTTGTCAAATAATGAATACTTATCCCAAAATTTGGGATCTTTGGGTTTGTCAAAGATTAGATTGCTATTTTTATTCACTATCTTGCCCTGTGAACCTAACCTATGCCACTGATCAACTAGTCTATTTCTTACCCAATACCAAATGGTTTTGGTGACTGTTGCTTTATAATATAGCTTTAAATCAGGTACACTTAGACCACCTTCCTCTGACTTTTTTTTCATTAGTTCCCTTGCAATTCTCGACCTTTTATTCTTCCATATGAATTTTGTTGTTATTTTTTCTAGGTCATTAAAATAGTTTCTTGGGAGTCTGATTGGTATAGCACTAAATAAATAGATTAGTTTGGGGAGTATTGTCATCTTTATTATATTCGCTCGGCCTATCCAAGAACACTGAATGTCTTTCCAATATTTAAATCTGACTTTATTTTTGTGGCAAGTGTTTTGTAATTTTGCTCATATAATTCCTGACTCTCCTTTGGTAGATATATTCCCAAATATTTTATACTATCGACTGTTATTTTGAATGGAATTTCTCTTTGTATCTCTTGCTGTTGGATTGTGTTGGTAATGTATAAAAATGCTGAGGATTTATGTGGATTTATTTTGTATCCTGCGACTTTGCTAAAATTCTGAATTATTTCTAATAGCTTTTTAGCAGAGTCTTTGGGGTTCTCTAAGTATACCATCATGTCATCTGCGAAAAGTGACAATTTGATTTCTTCATTTCCTACTCTAATTCCTTGGATCTCTTTCTCGGCTCTTATTGCCAAGGCTAGAGTTTCTAGTACTATATTGAATAGTAATGGTGATAGTGGGCAACCTTGTTTCACTCCTGATCTTACAGGGAAAGGTTCTAGTTTATCACCATTACATATGATGTTTACTAAAGGTTTTAAATATATGCTCCTTATTATTTTAAGGAATAGTCCATTTATTCCTATACTCTCAAGCGTTTTTAGTAGGAATGGATGTTGGATTTTATCAAATGCCTTTTCTGCATCTATTGAGATGATCATATGGTTTTTATTAATTTGATTATTAATATGGTCAATTATACTAATAGTTTTCCTAATATTAAACCAGCCCTGCATTCCTGGTATAAATACCACTTGGTCATAGTGTATTATCCTGGGGATGATTTTCTGAAGTCTATTTGCTAATATCTTATTTAAGATTTTAGCATCAATATTCATTAAGGAAATTGGTCTATAGTTTTCTTTCTCAGTTTTCGATCTACCTGGTTTAGGTATCAGTACCATGTCTGTGTCACAGAAGGAATTTGTTAGGACTCCTTCAATCCCTATTTTTTCAAATAGTTTACATAGCATTGGAGTTAGTTGTTCTTTAAATGTTTGGTAGAATTCACCTGTAAATCCATCTGGTCCTGGGGACTTTTTCTTAGGAAGTTGGTTAATAGCTTGGTCTATTTCTTTTTCTGAGATAGGACTATTTAGACTACTTACTTCTTCCTCTGTTAATCTGGGCAAGCTATATTTTTGAAGGTATTCTTCCATTTCATTTAAGTTATCGAATTTATCGGCATAAAGTTGAGCAAAGTAGCTCCTAACTATTGTTCTAATTTCCTCTTCATTAGTGGTGAGTTCACCCTTTTCATTTTCAAGACTATCAATTTGCTTTTTCTCTTTCCTTTTTTTGATCAGGTTTACTAAGGGTTTGTCTATTTTGTTGATTTTTTCATAAAACCAACTCTTAGTTTTATTAATTAATTCAATAGTTTTTTTTTAATTTCAATTTTATTAATCTCACCTTTTATTTTTTGAATTTCAAGTTTTGTGTTTGTCTGGGGGTTTTTAATTTGTTCCTTTTCTAGCAATTTGAGTTGTAAGCCCAATTCGTTGGCCCTCTCTTTCTCTATTTTATGCAAGTAGGCCTGTAGAGATATAAAACTTCCCCTTATTACTGCTTTTGCTGTATCCCACACATTTTGGTATGATGTCTCATTATTGTCATTTTCTTGGGTGAAGTTATTAATTATGTCTATGATTTGCTGTTTTACCCAATCATTGTTTAGTATAAGATTATTTAGTTTCCAATTATATTTTGGTCTATTTTCCCCTGGCTTTTTATTAAATGTTATTTTGATTGCATTATGGTCTGAAAAGGATGCATTTACTATTTCTGCCTTACTGCACTTGATTTTGAGGTTTTTATGCCCTAGTATATGATCAATTTTTGTATAGGTTCCATGAACTGCTGAGAAGAAAGTATATTCCTTTCTGTCTCCATTTAGCTTTCGCCAAAGATCTATCATATCAAACTTTTCTAGTATTCTATTTACCTCTTTGACTTCTTTCTTATTTATTTTGTGGTTTGATTTATCTAATTCTGAGAGTGCAAGGTTGAGATCTCCCACTATTATAGTTTTGCTATCTATTTCCTCTTGCAGCTCTCTTAATTTCTCTTTTAAGAATTTAGATGCTGCACCACTTGGTGCATACATGTTTAATATTGATACTGCTTCACTATTGATGCTGCCCTTTAGCAGGATATAATGCCCTTCCTTATCTCTTTTAATTAGATTAATTTTTGTTTTTGCTTGATCTGAGATGAAGATGGCTACTCCTGCTTTTTTGGTTTTGCCTGAAGCATAGTAGATTCTGCTCCACCCTTTTACTTTTAGTTTGAATGTCTCACCCTGTTTCAGGTGTGTTTCCTGTAAACAACATATACTAGGATTCTGACTTTTAATCCAGTCTGCTAACTGCTTCCTCTTTATGAGGCAGTTTGCCCCATTCACATTTATGGTTAGAAGGACTAATTCTATATTGCTTGCCATCCTATTAACCCCTGCTTATGCTTTTCCCTTTCCTTCCCTTTTACCCTCCTTCCCAGTATTAAACTGGTGAACACCACTTGCTTTTCACAGCCCTCCCTTTTTAGGATCCCTCCCCCACCTTAAAGATCCTCTATTTTACCCCTTTTTCTCGAAATTACTGTATTCCCTTCCCCTTAGCTTACTCCTTCCCTTTCACTTTTCAATGAAGTGGAAGAAGTTTCATCATAAATCGAATATGTCTATTGATACACGCTATGTTCATCTCCCTCCTTTCTTTCTCTCAGATATAATAGGTTACCTTTGCCTCTTCATGAGATGTAGTACCACCACTTTACACTTTTTAATGATATAATCTCCTTTCCACCTCTAGTTACTAAGATAAATTGTACATATGTTCTTTACATATTTTTTTGACAGAAGTATAGTTCTCAAGATTTCTTTTTACCTTTTTAGAAATCTCTTGAGTTCTGTATTTGAAGATCAAACCTTTTATGTAGGTCTGGTTTTTTCATCAAAAATAGATGGAATTCATTTATTTCGTTAAATGTCCATCTTCTTCCCTGGAAAACGATGCTCATTCTTGCTGGGTAAGTTATTCTTGGCTGCATACCAAGTTCCTTAGCCTTTCAGAATATCATGTTCCAGGCCCTTCGTTCTTTTAATGTGGACGCTGCTAGATCCTGGGTTAAACTTATTGTGGATCCTCCATATTTGAATTGTTTTTTTCTAGCAGCTTCCAATATCTTTTCCTTTGTCTGATGGTTCTTGAACTTGGCCACTATATTTCTTGGCGTTTTGATTTTAGGGTCCCTTTCAGTAGGTGATCGATGAATTTTTTCAATGTCTATTTTACCCTCTGTTTCCAGAATGTCTGGGCAGTTCTCTTTGATAATTTCCTCGAAAATGGTGTCCAAGCTCTTTTTTTTCCTCACATTTTTCAGGGAGTCCAATTATTCTCAAATTGTCTCTCCTGGATCTGTTTTCCAGGTCTGTTGTCTTCTGGTAAGGTACTTGACATTCTTTTCAATTGTTTCATTTCTCTGGTTTTGCTTGACTACCTCTTGGTTTCTCCTTGAGTCATTCATTTCTACTTGTTCCAGTCTAATTTTCAATGATGTATTTTCTTCACTCACTTTTTTTATATCTCTTTGTAATTGTCCAATTGTGTTTTTATCTTCTATGGAATTTTTTTCCATTTTATCCATTTTATTTTTTAGAGAGCTGATTTCTTTTTCCAGCTCACTAATCCTGTTTTCCTTGGAGTTGTTTACCTTTTCCAGCTCACTAATCCTGTTTTCCTTGGAGTTGTTTACCTTTTCCAGCTCACTAATCTTGTTTCTCAATGATTTGATTTCTTTATCCACTCTGTCTTTGAATGCATGGGATGACTTCTCCAGGCTCTCTTGCCAAGCTTCCCTTTCCTTTTCCCATTTCTCTTCCAGCTCTCTTGTGAGAGCCCTCCTGATTTCCTCTATGAGGTTCTTTTGTATTGAGGAGCAGCTTATATCCCTCCCAGGGGATACATCTGGGGACAGTCTGTTCCCAGTCTCCTCAGCATTTGAAGTCTGCTCCCTCTCTACACAGAAGCTGTCAGTGGTTAGAGCCCTTTTGAATTTTTTGTTCATTTTGTCAGAGCAGGAATCAAAGAAAACAAACTGACAAGAGAAACAATTGGTCTGTTTTGCGGGGGATGGGGATGGATGGTATTAATGGGCTTCCTCTACAGACTGGGGGTAGGGCAGCAGAGAGCCACTAACAGAACAGAAATGAGTGTAATGAGTCTGCGCTCTGAGGCTCCGAGAAGGCACCAAGTCAGTCCAGGTGGGGGTTGGGGGTGGCCGGGCTCTGAGAGACGCTGGCTTTCTGGGGTTTTAATCTTCACCTCCAGCGTTTACACCCTCTCCGCCGTTCCTGGCTTGCTGCCAAGATGGAGCATCCACACTGGGGCAAAAGCCCTTTCACAGAAAAGGCAGAGATCACACCCCTCCCCCTCTGGTCTGAGCTGTGTGAGCTGCCTGTCTTACTCTGGCTGCCTGCCCTCAGTCTGCGCCCAGTCTGATTGACCCTCCCCCGAGAAAACACAGACCTTTTCTGGTGACTTTCAAGGATGTCTTCTCTCGGTGATATTTTGTGGATTTCTTTCTGGGTCAAGCATTAAGTCAGAGGCTTGTCATGAAGTAAGTTCTGAGAGAAAATGAGGAGCTCAAGCAGCTGTCTGCCTCCACACGCCATCTTGGCTGGTGGGTTAATTGTTATTGCCAAAGGCTTCTCATTCACCGAGGTTAGCAACCTAGGTATCATTCTTAACTCTAGGTTCTCTCAATCCATGAATTTAATTGATGTTCAAAGCTTGCTATCCTATATTTAAAATATTCCACAAATATACCCACTACCATTAGGACCTCATCATGTCATACTTCACCTAATGCAATATCAAAATGATTGTTTTCTTGGCCATAAGTCTCTGCCCTTTGTAGCCCTTCATCCATTCAGCTATCAAATTAGATTTTCTGAAACTCAAATGTAAACCTGTTCTTTATTCAATCAAATCCAGTGGCTGCCTACTGCCTCTGAGATCAAATATATTTTGTTTGGCATTCACAACTCTTCATAATCTTGCCCCCTAACCTCCTACTTTCCCTGTCTTTGTATATCTTCTTATGTCCCCTTTCTCACATATACTCTCCAACACATTGATATCAGTTTTTGTTTCTCAAACAAAAAAAATTCCATTTCCAGATTCTATAAATCTTTCTGGCTGTCTTCACATTCTTTCCCTCTTCCTCTTTGCCTCATAGGTTTTCTCGTTTCCTTTAAATCTTGAGTAACATTTCCCATTCGCTAAGAAATCTTTCTCAATTGCTCTTTATGTCTTTCCCAATTCTTCTATTGCTTATCTCCCATTTATCAGATAAGTATTTTATTTGTGTGTAGTTTTTTTTTAATTGACTTTCCCATTAGACTGAGAGATCTTTAAGAGTTGGAGTCATCTTTTGTTTTTGTTTTTGTTTTTTTTTTTTTGTTTTGTTTTGTTTTGTTTTTTTCTGTGTGTGTGTGTGTGTGTGTGTGTGTGTGTGTGTGTATGTGTCCCCAGTTTTTGAACAGTGCCAAGGACAGTAAAATCTTAATAAATGCTTATTAACTCACTGATTAAATCAGAGCAGGCTTTACTAATCAGGGAAGTAGAGAATATACATGAGCATGCATAGCACATGGCCTCTAGAACATCTTGAGGAAGTAGTATCATTAGTCCTTTCCTTATTCTCAAAGGAAGGATTAGTGATATTGTTGGTCAACTCCCTGGGCACAAGTCTTACGCCTGCCTATGGAGAGGCCTATGAAGTTCCAGAGAAAGTGTTTTTCACCCTTTTACCACCTCACCCCATGTATAGATACAAAATATTTCATTCCACAGGAAAAACTGCAGAATCAAATAATCTCAACATTACAAGTGATGAATCACCAACATACAAGTGGTGATTCATTTTTTTTTCTTTAAGTCACTGATTTAGAGAAAACTCAATGCCTCCAAAGACATGCCACTTTTGCATAACTCTGATTTGTTCAGAAGTTTTGCTTTAGCTCAAGCTTAAATTTGCCTTTTAATAACTTTCAACAAATGAACTTAAGAGAATCCACTGAGAATAGCTTTTTAAAATTGATTTTTTTCCATGTGATAGCCTTTAAATGTTTGAAGCCAGTTATGTCTCATAAGCCTTTTTATATATAGCTTAATGATTTCCAGTTCTTTCCAGTAATATTCTAGCATATTAACTTGAATATCTTCATCATCTTAGTTATTCAGTCTGTGGATGCTCTCTAATTTATTCAAGTATTTCCTTAAATATGTTACCTAAAACATATTATACTCCAGATATGATCTGTCCATAGAAGAATAAAAATGTATGGTGTCATCTACAGTCCTGAACAAAATAGCTCTAGTAAATCTCAAAACTTAAAATAAAAATGTTCCCTTAGGCTTAATTTATCCTTTGTCAGTGGCAAATATGTGATCTTTTTGCTAGGCAAATCATAGATGTATTGATTCTAAAAAAAGATTTGTAGGGAAGAACAGGAATGAAAAGGAGAGAAGGAAAATAAAGGCTTGGAATATTTCAAGTGGACAGGAATCAGAAGGCAATGTGTAAAAGATTTGTCATACATTTGTGTTTGTATTTGTGATGAAATGTACGTTCCTGGCACTTTCTAGATTCCTAACAGAAACTCTGCTATCTAGACAGGAAAGAGAAATTGACATATTTAAAAATTCCAAAAAAATAGTTGGAGGTACAAAAGACTTTACTTAATTCATAGTTTTGACCAAAGTTGGTCCTGATTATAGTTTTCCATCACTACCAAAATTCAATTGTGTGTATGCATATGTGTAACAGTAAAATTAGAAAGAGATATATAAATGAGCTTGTTCAAATATCTTTCTTTACAATTTGGATTCTATGCCCAAATAGCTATACAATTGTTCATATCCTTTGATGCAGGAGAATCTCTACTGGAACTCTATCTCAAAGAGATAATAAAAAGGGGGAGATAACCCACAAGTGTAAAATGTTTATAGCAGTGCTTTTTGCAGTGGTAAGGAACTGAAAACTGAGCGGATGTCCTTCAGTTGGAAATGATTAAATGAGTTATGGTATGTGAATGAAATGGGATTTTGTTGTTTTATAAGAAATGATGAGTAGGGGCAGCTAGGTGGCGCAGTGGATAGAGCACCAGCCCTGAATTCAGGAGGACCCGAGTTCAAATCTGGTCTCAGACATTTAACACTTCCTATCTGTGTGACCCTGGGCAAGTCACTTAACCCCAGCCTCAAGAAAAAATAATAATAATAATAAGCCTTTTAGGCTTCTCTTAGGTCTTGATTGTGAATACCATTTTTTGTTTTTGGTTTAATTATATTCTCCTTATCAAAGCTTGAATCTTTTTATGTTGTTGAATCAAAAAAAAAAAAAAAAATACCCTTGGAGCATTATACTTAATTTGTCTGTGTAGAGGGTTCTTATTTTTAATCCTAGCTTTCCAGAACATCATATTCTATCACATCTGATTTTTTTTAATGTTGCACCTGCTAAGTCCTGTACTATCCTGATTGTAGCTCTCAATATTTGAATTATTTCTTTCTGACCACTTGAAATATTTTTTTTCTTGAACTGATAATTCATACTGATGGTGCTTTTTGAGTTTTTATTTGGGAATGTCTTTCCTGAAATGATCATCAGATTCTTTCAATGTTCATTTTCTCTTAGGTTACAGCACACCAGGGCAATTTCCTTGACAATTTCTTGAAAGATGATATTTAGACCAGGATTAATCTTCAGAGAAGGACACTGAACAAAAAAAAAAAAAAAAAAAAAAAAAAAAAAAAAAAAAAAAAGCTTCTTCTGCCCCAAAGAGTAATGCTAAATGGCTCCCTGCCCAGAGAGAATTTATAGACTTCAAAAATGAATTTTAAAATCAAGTGACAAACATTGAGGAAAATTTAAAAGTAAAAATTAATAAATAAAAAACCATCAAAGAAAAACAAGAATAATATGAAAAAAGAATTTAACCAACTCAAAAAGGAGATACAGAGTCTGAAAGATGAAAATAACTTTGAAAATTAGAATTAGGCAAGGGGAAACCATGAGATCAATGAAAGCTATGAGATATCAAGAAACAACAAAAGAGATTTATAAAGAATGAAAAAATAAAACAAAATGTAAAACTTGTTATTAAAAATACAATGGATCTGGAGAACAGATTAAGAAAATAAAATATAAAAATATAAGAATAATAGTTCTACCTGAAAACTGTGACCAAAAAAAGAATCTTGACATAATAATTCAAGAAATAATACAAGAAAAGTGTCCTGGAGTGACAGAGCATGAGGAGAAAGTAAAATCTCAAAAAAAAAAATTGTGGAAAACACATAGGAATATTATTGTCAAATTTTGAAACTCACAGATCAAGAAATTTTTGCAAGAAACAAGAAAAAAACAATTAAAATATGATCAAGCTACAGTTAGAATTGTGCAGGACAATACCAAAGCAAATAGTGCTTCTTGGAACTAGTCTCCCTATTTCCTTGGCTATCCTGGGGCATATGGAGGATCCTGGCATTGGAATTTGCCTATTCTTCTGCACTGAGTCTCCTATTAGTTTGCTAGTGAGGAGGAATTTGCTACTGGCTTACTGTGACTCTTCCTGTACTAGACAGTGGTCCCCTTTTACCTGAGTGAAAGAGACCTTTCTAGTCCACATTCTAAATGTATTTGATTAATTATTTGCTTCTACCTTTTCTTTCATTGGTTCTTCTGTTTCAGGATTAGTTTCAGAGTGCTTTTTATTTTCAAAACATATATGTAATATTCAACATTCAACCTTACAAAATCTTGTGTTCCAAATTTTTTCTCCCTCCTTTACCTCCTCCCTCCCCTAGATAGCAAGTAATTCAATATATGTTAAAAGTATGCAATCCTTTTATCCACATTTCCAAAATTAACCTGATATAGAAGAACAGTAAGATCAAAAAGGGAAAAAAACTTGAGTTCCAAGTTCTCTTTTTCCCTCCCACCAATAATGTATCAGTGTCCCAGTTTTCCCAGATCTCCTTCAACATCCATCATTATCTTTTCCCATCACTTTAGCTAATATGAGAGATATGTGATGGTATCTCAGAGTATTCTTAATTTGCATTTCTCTGATCAATAGTGATTTGGAGTACCTTTACATATGACTACAAATAGTTTCAATTTCATCTGAAAATAGTTCATATCCTTTGACCAGTTATCAATTTGGAGAATGGCTTGATTTTGAGTCAATTCTCTATATATTTTAGAAATGAGGGTTTTATCAGAACTTTTGAATGTAAAAATGTTTTCCCTGTTCATTATTTGCCTTCTAATCTTATCTGCATTAGTTTTGTGTGTACAAAAATTATTTAACTTAATATAATTAAAATTATCTATTTTGTGATCCATGAGAATCTCTAGTTCTTCTTTGGTCACAAATTCCTTCTTCTGGGGATGGAGCCAAGATGGAGGAGAAGATACACGTGAATTTCTAAGCTCCCTTCTTCCCTCAATACCAACTAGTTAAGTCAGCCTCAAAAATAATGCTGGACTGATAAAAACCACAAGGATTAGAAGCACAACTCACCAGCCGAAGAGAATCTGGAATTTCGACAGAAAAGGTTGGTTCCAAGGGGAGGGGAAAAAAAAAAAGACCACCACAGACAGGGTTGGACTACGTGCTAGCACATTGTGCCAAACAGGCTGGGGAGAACTCTGAGATCAGAGAAGCCACTGAGATAGGAATCTGGCATAGGCTGATAGCTCTACTCTGCTTATAAAACAGCAGATCAGAAGAGAAATCAAAGCCACTTTATAACAAAAAGCCGGAAAATGTAATCACCCCAAACTGAAAGTGACCTAATACCTATCTCAACAAGGCTATGCAGCCGCCTTCTGCTGTCCAGGGATTTTCCATGGGGCAGTTAAGAACCTGAACAGCAGAGGACACAGCCTGGAGCAGCCTCTAATCCACATAGTGTGGGGCTCAGCTTGAGGCAGTGGAATTCTCTCAGTAATGAAACTCCAGCAGCAGCATAACTCCCACAGCAGTGGAATCCCTGAAACAGCGACTGTGCTTTCCAAGCAGAGACTTCCAGTTTGAGCCAAGGGCTTTTCGCATCAGCTGCTAATATCCACGACACCACAGGAGGATTTGGCTGGGGTTTGTAAAGTGTCCTGATTGTCTCTAAGTTGTAATCCTTCTCTGGGAGGAAGTTTCTTTTCTGTAAAATCTTTTCCTCTGTGTGCAGGTTTCTTGGGAAGCTTCTGGAGCCTCCAGCCAGAGCAAAGGTAGAATCTTGAATCCTCTTCTTCCTGAATCCTCGCTCTGAATCTCCTCCAACTCTTGTCCTTCCCCAATCCAGACTCTCTCCTTCAAGACTGCTGCCTAAACTCAATCTCCCAGTCAGACTTTGTAGTTTTGCTTATATTGTTCCTGACTTGCCCTTGGCAGATAGATACCCAGATATTTTATAATATTGACAGTTATTTTAAATGGAATTTCTCTTGCTGTTGGAATTTGTTAGTGTTATATAAGAATGTTGATGATTTATGTGGATGTATTCTGTATTTGCTTTGCTAAAGCTGTGGATTACTTCTAATATTTTTAGTTGATTCTCAAGGTGTCTCTAAGTATACCATCATATCATTTGCAAAGAGTGATAATTTAGTTTCCTCATTATCTACAGTAATTCCTTTAATATCTTTTTCTTCTTTTATTTCCAAAGATAGCATTTCTAATACAGTATTAAATAGTAATGGTAATAGTGGGCAACCTTGTTTCACCCCTGATCTTATTGGAAATGGTTCCAGTTTATACCTGTTACATATGATGCTTGCTGATGGTTCTAAATAGATGCTACTGACTATTTTAAGGAAAAGTCCAATTATTTCTATAATCTCTAGTGTTTTTAATAGGACTGGATGTTGGATTTTATCAAATACTTTTTCTGCATCTATTGAGATGATCATATGGTTTTGTTAATTTGTTTATTGATATAGCCAATAATGCTAATAGTTTTCCTAATATTGAACCAGCCCTGCATTCATGGTATAAATCCTATTTGGTCATGGCGTATTATCCTGGGAATGATTTTCTGTAATCTCTTTGTTAATATTTCATTTAAGATTTTTGCATCAGTATTCATTAGGGAGATTGGTCTACAATTTTCTTTTTCTATTTTCATTCAATCTGGTTTAGGTATAGTACCATGTATATGTCATCAAATGAATTTGGTAGGAGTCCTTCTTTCCCTTTTTTTTCAAATAGTTTATATAGCATTGGAGTTAATTGTTCTTTAAATTTTTGGTAGATTTCACATGTAAATCCATCTGGTCATGGGGATTAATTTTTAGTGATTGATTAATAGCTTGTTCTATTTCTTTTTCTAAAATTGGACTATTTAAGTAACTTATTTCCTCTTTTGTTAACCTGGGCAATCTATATTTTCATAGGTATTACTCCATTTAATTTAGTTATCAAATTTATTGGCATAAAGTTGAACTAAGTAACTCCTAATTATTACTCTAATTTCCTCTTCATTGTTTGAAAGTTCACCCTTTTCATTTTTGAAATTAACAATTTGATTTTTCTCTTTTGTTTTTCTAATCAAATAAACTAACAACATATCTATTTTGTTGATTTTTTTCATAAAACCAACTCTTAATTTTATTTATTAATTTAATAGTTTTTTTTAACTTTTACTTTTATTAGTCTCTCCTTTTATTTTTAGAATTTCAAGTTTGATATTGGATTGGGTATTTTTATTGTGTTCTTTTTCAAGTTTGTTTTTGTTTTTGTTTTTTTCAATTGCAAGCCCAATTCATTGATCTTTTCTTTCTCTATTTTTGGCAAGTAAGCTTCTAGAGATATAAAATTTCTCCTTATTACCACTTTGGCTTCATCCCATAAATTTTGGTATGTTGTCTCATTATTGTCATTCTCTTGGATGAAATTATTAATTATGTCTATGATTTTCTGTTTTACCCATTAATTCTTTAGGATGAGATTATTTAGTTTCCAATTTTTTAGTCTATTTTTCCTCTGGCCTTTTATTGAATGCAATTTTATTGCATCATGGTCTGAAAAAAAATGCATTCACTATTTCTGCCTTTCTGCATTTGATTTTGAGGTCTCTATGTTCTAATAAATGGTAAATTTTTGTATAGGTTCTATGAACTGCCAAGAAGAAAGTGTACTTCTTTCTGTCTCCATTCAATTTTCTCCAAAGATCTATCATACCTAACTTTTCTAGTATTCTATTTACCTCTTTAACTACTTTCTTATTTATTTTGTGGTTTGATTTATTTAGTTCTGAGAGACCAAGATTAAGATCTCCCACTATTATAGTTTTGCTATCTATTTATTCTTGCAACTCTCTTAACTTTTCCTTTAGGAATCTCCATGCTATACCACTTGATGCATGTATGTTTAGGATTGATATTGCTTCATTATCTATGGTACCCTTAAGCAAGATGTAGTTTTCTTCCTTATATCTTTTAATTAGATCAATTTTTGCTTTTGCTTGATCTGAGATCAATATGATAACCTCAGCTTTTTTTTTTTACTTCACTTGAAGCATAATAGATTCTGCTCAAGCCTTTTTCCTTTACTTCATATGTATCATTCTACTTTAAATGTGTTTCTTGTAAACAACATCTTGTAGGATTCTGGCTTTTAATTCAGTCTGCTATCCATTTCTGCTTTAGAGGGAAGTTCACCCCATTCATCTTTATGGATTAAAACTAGTTATCCTGTATTTCCTGCCATCTTATTAAGCCCAAATTATACTTTTCTCTTTCCTTTTCCCCTTTCCCTCCTCCCCAGTGTTTTACTTATGAGCACCACTTTTCTCAAACAGCCCTTCTCCTTTAAAGTTCCTTTCCCCTTTCTTATGCCTTTCCCCTACTATTTCTGTTTTCCCTTCTATTTAGCCTAGTCCTTTCCTTTTCCTTTTCCCCTCCCACTTCCCTATAAGGTGAGAGTTCTCTATGAAACCAAAAATGTTTAATATTTTTTCTTTGAGCCAAATATGTTGAGACTAAGATTCACACAATGTTCATCCCCCTCCCTTCTTTCCTTCAATTATGATAGGTTTTCTTTGCCTCTTCCCAAGATGTAATTTCCCTCATTTTACCTCCACTTTCCCCTTTTTCCAATACAATCCCCTTTCCACCTCCAGTTTCTTTTTTATATTATAATAGTAAAATCAAACTATAAATGCACTCTCTATGTATACTCATAACAGAAAGACAGTTCTCAAGAGTTATTTTCTTTTTACCTTTTTGTCCTTCTCTTGAGTTCTATATTTGGAGTTCAATTTTTTTTTGTTTAGCTCTGGTCTTTTCATCATAAATGAATAAAATTTACCTATTTCATTGAATGTCCATCTTCTCCCCTGAAAGGAAATGCTCAATTTAACAGGGTAGTTTATTCTTGGCTGCATTCCAAGTTCTTTTGCCTTCCATAATATCAGATTCCAGGCTCTTTGATCCTTTAAGTTGAAAGCTACTAGGTGGTCCTGGTTAATCCTTATCGTGACTCCTCAATATTAGAATTGTTTTGTTTTGTTTTGTTTTTCTGGCTCCTTATAATATTTTTCCTTGCTCTGTTGGTTTTGAATTTTATCCAAAATATTCCTTGGAGTTTTAATTTTGGGGTCTCTTTCAGGAAGTGTTTGATGAATTCTTTCAATGGATCTTTTACCTTCTGATTGTATGACATCTGAGCAGTTCTCTTTAATGATTTCCTAGAAAATAGAATATAGCCTCTTTTTTTCATAATGGTTTTTAAGAAGTCAAATAATCCTTAGATTGTCTTTACTAGATCTATTTTCAGTTGTTTTTCCAAGTAGTATTTTATATTTTTTTCTATTTTTTTCATATTTTTTTGGTTTTGCTTGACTGATTCTTGTTGTCTCATTGAATCACTCATTTTCATTTGTTGTTAAGTTTTATAGTGAATTTTTAATATTTTCTTCATTTGCTTTTTTTTTTTTTTTTTTTTTTTTTTACTTCTTTTTTGTATTTGTCCATTTGAATTTTTAAATGAGTTGTTTTGTTCTATGGAATTTTTTTTTCCACTTCACAAATTCTGTTTTTCTGAGAGCTGTTTTCTTTTTCCATTTCACACATTTGGTTTTTCGGGGAGTTGTTTTCTTTTTGCATTTTATCAAATCTAATTTTTAAAGAATTATATGCTTTTTCCATTTTTCTATTGTGTAATGAATTTTCTTCAGATAATTTCTGGGTTTTCTTTTCCAAACCCTCTTGTAAAATTCTCATTTCCTTTCCACATATTTTCTTCCAGCTCTCTTTTAAGATCTTTTGTAATTTCTTCTAGGAGAGGCTTGTGTTATGGGGACCAATTTATATCATTCTTTGGGGTTTCATCTGGAGACAATCTGCTTTTAGTCTCCTTAGGTTTTGAAATCTGTTCTCTTTCACCATAAAAATTGTCTATGGTCAGAATTCTTTTTGCTTTTTTATTCATTTTTTTTTTTTACAAAGTTGAGATCTGCCTTTAGGGCAAGGGAGGTTATCCAAGCTTCCTCTAAAAGTGGCAGCAGATTCCTCTACAATGAGCTGCTATGATTGGGCTGAGTTAGTGCTGACTCACTCAAGGTGCTGGGTGGGTATAGCCAGATCCTGTGAGCTTCTAGCATTTGGGAGTTCACTATTTACCTTTTATGTTTATGTTGGATGTTTTATAACTTCTCTTCTGATCTACTGGCTTGCAACCAGGGCAGACTAGCCAACACTGCTGTAGATTCTTCCTCATAGATTCACCATCCTGTGGAGCCCACACTGCCCTGGGGCTCTGCATTGCCTGTGTGTAGAATCTGTGTTCAGCCTGTTTGTGCTTGGCCAACTGCCCATTGTGCCTGATTGAAAGAGAGCTTTTCTGGCAATTTTTGCAATTGTCTTCTGCTGGTAATTTGTTACACTCCCAATATTCAGGGATTCTGCCAGTCCAGAGTTAATTCAGAGGCTAGATTTGATAAGTAGTGTGAGGATTGTAGGAGAAGATCAGAAAAAAAAAATTGTGTCCTCTCCACCATCTTGGCTCCATCTTGGCTCAGCCCCCTATTGGCTTCATGATTTTTCAATGGTTTCTTGCTGCTTGCATTATTTGCTCCATTACCTGGGATTTGACTATACTATTACCAGGAGTTTTCATTTAGGTATCTCTTTAAGGTGATGATTGGTGGATTCCTTTCATTTCTATTTCTCCCTCTGCTTCTAAAAAATCTAGCCAGTTTGAAATGCTATCTCTAGACTTTTTCTTTGACCATGATTTTCAGGTAGTATTCTCTCTCTTCAATCTCTTTTCTAAGTTTTTTTTTAATTTTTCTAATGAGATACTTCACATTTTCTTCTATTTTTCTTTTGTTTAACTTTCTTTTATTTTTATTTGAACCCCATGTAGTTTTTAGATCCACTTGTTCAATTCTAATATTTAAAGAATTTTTTCTTCATTTAGTTTTTATACTTCTTTTTCCATTTTCTCAATTCTGTTTTTAAAGTTATTGTCTTCAGTACTTTTCATGCCTTATTTACAAAGCTGATAATTGTCTTTGCATAAATTTATTATTTTGTTGTTATGTCTTTACCTAATTTTCCCCTACCATGATCATTTGATTTTTAAAATCATTGTTCAGCTCTTCAAAAATTCTTGTTAGTAAACTAGAAACTGAGTGGATGCCCATCAGTTGGAGAATGGTTGAATAAGTTATGGTATAAGAATGCTATGGAATATTATTATTCTATAAGAAATGATAAGCAAGATGATTTCATTGAGGCCTGGATAGACTTGCATGAACTGATGCTAAGTGAAATGAGCAGAACCAAGAAATCACAACAATACAGCAACAGCAGTATTATATAATGATCAATTCTGACATCTGTGGCTTTCTTCAACAATGAGATGATTCAGGCCAGTTTCAATAGTCTTGTGATCAAAAGAGCCATCTATACCCAAAAAGAAGACTGTGGGAACTGAGTGTGGTTCACAACATAGCATTATCACTCTTTTTGTTGTTGTTGGCTCCCATTTTATTTTCTTCATCATTTTCTTTTCTGGTTTGATTTTTCTTGTATAGCAAGAAAATTATATAAATATGTATGCATATATTGGATTTAACATGTATTTCTACCATGTTTAATGTATATTGGACAACTTGACATCTAGGGAAGGGGGGTGGGAAAAGGGGCTGAAAAACTAGAACACAAGGCTCTGCAAGGCTAATGTTGCAGAATTATCTATGCATATGTTTTGAAAAATAAAAAAAAAACTTTAATTAAAAAAGTTCTTGTTAGATTTATGTCCAGTTCACTTTTTTTTTTTATACTTCATTGTCTTTAATTGAATTGATGTCTTGATCTTGTTTGTCACCTTTGTGGAATTTTTAATTGTTGTTAACTAGAATTATTATTAATTTTTGGCTGATTCGTTTAGTTATTTATTCATTTTTTTAATAGAGAACAGAGAATTATATATATATATATATATGTAATTTTTTTCTAATGTTGTTCTCTGTTAAAAACATGAGGCAAAGAGGCACTTTCTCAAGCGTCTGACTATTTTTGGACTGCCATTTTCAGAGATAGTTCTTAGAGATTGGAATTTTTTGGTGCTTCCAAAGTAATGTGATCTGAAGAAGTGTGTGGTCACTGCTCTCCCTGCTGTACTCTACTCCCCCAGTATGGGAGCTTTGGGATTACAATCAATACCATTTTTCAGGGTCCTTTTTCCCTCATGACTAAAATTGATGCTACTTTGTAGGGCTCCTTCAGTCTGAAAGTCTTTTTCTCCACCCTTGAAATATAATTCAAATGTGGCATAGATTATGAATTTGCCAAATAGCATCTGATCCTGCATCCATTGCTAGCACAGGCATCTCTTGTAATTTCTTCCTAACCTGTTATCAGGCCTCCTTACTTTTTCTTACTTGTTCTTGTTGGAAATTCCCAAAGCTGTTGTTATTTCTATTGCCAGCACCTATTCCCACCATTGGTATTTTATCCACATGTGCTCCATTCTAGCCTCCACAAATCTCTTTGCAAAATGCTAAATCTTCTTGGGCTACAAAAATGTCTTACTCTTGAGCCTTTCATGGTTCTACCAATACAGAATTTGATTTAAGTTGTTATTTTAAAGTTGTTTGGGGGAGGATGTTGGGAAAGTTCTCTATTCTCTTGGCTCCTTCCCTGGCAGGTCTGGGTACCCTCTTTAATTGAAGATTCGTTAAGATATATAAAATCAGAGGGGGAGGCATCTTACTTGGAATTTCAGGACAGAAGTTTTGAGATGTTTCCGTGGCAGAGTAGGGAAAGTTCAGAATGCAGTATGGAATGGGGTATATTTCTTATGCCTTGCTTCATATTTTTGCATCACTTAATTTTTTTTTCAGTTCCACTTTCTCATTTTTCAGTGTCTTTTGCATTGCTAAATTGTTATAGTTTTTTTCTTAATTATTTTCAATTTTTATTAAGAATTCAAATCCAGTGCTTCTTTTTAAATTTTATATGTAATTCTCATTGTTTTGGGGTCATTCTGTCCTCTTTCATGAGCTTCTAGATTTAGTTATTGCAGATATATCCTGTTCACTAGATTTCATAGGACCATAATTTAGGACTAGAAGAAATATTAGAATTCATATAATCCAAACCTCTCATTTTATAGATAAGGAAAATAAAGCCAAAAGTGGTTAAATAACTATCTAAAAGTCAAACAACTAAACTCAAATCATCCTGACTCCAAGTGTCACATGTTTTTATCATCCTTATAATATTGCATTTTTTCAAATTCTAGGATCTTTTTTTTACAGACTCATGTTTTCAACATACCTTTTGATTTTCTTGTGAGTTTTTTTAATTATTCCTTCTCTAAATATAGTCATTTTTGCTATTTATTTTTTGGATGTTTTAACTGTTTAAATATGATCAAGATTAGCTTAAAGTAGGGGACTAAGTTTATACAAAATCCATCATCTTTTTGTGCCATATTAACTAAAGCCTGGATTTAAATTTCACAAAATTTAATTGTGAATTCCTTGCAATTTGGGGAAACTTTCAGCTTGAGGAAAGAGGAACATTAACCCATTTTTACTTTTCTGTATATATCAGTCTAGGCATTATTACTTTGGGCTATGAACTTATTGCCTGTTCTCTGACTCCCATTTCTACTCTGTCATCATCTGTTTGTTTCACAGCAACCAAGATTCTCATTTAGAAGAGACTCACAGTTGATTTTTAACCCACACTTTGCATAGATTTGTATAGCATTTTTATAAGTGGTCCTCTACTTTCCATTTGATGACCTCTATAAAGGGAAAATAACATCTCTCAGGTAAATGATTTCTATCTAAAAGCCAAACTAATTATTATTTGTTTTTTTTTTTTTTCCCCTGTTTCCTTACCTTGATTATTATCTACTTCTGCATTTTTAGTCTGTTAGTCTTCTGGTGGGTACTCCTCCAGCAGAACTAAGTGTGCCCTTGAGGATTATTGACTTTTCAGGAATATTTCTATGTACTTTCTGCAAGTTGCTAGTAGCATGATAGGAGTAAAAAAAACAATCTCTTTACCTTAAAATAAGTATAAATTGAACCTGGAAGAATTCCTAACGTGTGGACAAGTGGAATAAAAAAGTTAGGGGGAAAATACCTTGCCTAGAGGAGTTATTTGTTCTTTTTTGTGCTGGTTTGGATGTAATTTCAAAGGTATACAGCAAAAGAGCTGAGTAATTTGATAAATAACACTGCTTTAAAGAAGTTCTACTAGCTAAAAATCATTTTAGCATTTCAATGGTTTAACACAATTCAGCATGATACACCAATTGCAAGTCTGTGAAGAAACAGGAAGCAACTGCTTTTCAGGCATAGAACAACAACAAAAAAATAAAACATTGGAATAATTTGTTGCTGGAAGATAGCAATATAAAAAGTGTTTTCTCAGAAGTTTTTTTTGTTTTGTTTTTAATTGGGGTTTATCTTTAATAGTATAGGTTTCCTAGAGGTGCCTATGAGGCAATGTGAGTTCTTGTACCCTCTTGTGTATGAAGGATCACCTATTCTTGTCTATTTTATTTTTATGCCCTAATTAAAACCTTTGCTATTTGACTTATAGTTCTAATATGTTTATAGACAGTATACAAAATGGGAACTCAATTTAGATTTATATAGCCGTATAACTGTACAATTAGTATTACATTTGGAAGTAAAGCTAGCAATACATTCTACATTAAAATATGAAACCCCAAAGTGAGCCAAATACTTCAAATTTAAGGCATAGGGGAATAGCTGTTTTATTTTATTTTTATTACTTAGAAATAGTCATCTTTGGAATTATTATTTTTTTGTTATTTCTAACATAGCACAGTTTAAAATCATATTTTGTTGCACAACATTTTAATATATTAGTTAGGTGATGACACAGGAAGTAAGCTTGTCAGATTTGTAGCAAGTATAAAATTGAAATATATATATATATTTTTTTTCTAATTAATATATTGGTTATTAGAATGTTTCCAAAAAGATCTTCTCTTTTTTACACTATATTTTATTTTTCCAAATACATGAAGAGAGAGTTTTCAACATTCACCTTTGTGTTCCAAATTTTTCTCTTTTTTCTCCCCCTAAAGACAGAAAGCAATATGATATAGGTTTAAAATGTGCAATTCTTCTAAATATATATTCCATATTTCTCATGCTGAGGAAAAATAAATTTCAGATAAAAAGGGATAAAAACATGAGAAAAAAAAGTAAAGAAACAAAAACAACAACAAAAAGGGAAAAGTACCATGCTTTGATCCACTTTCAGTCTTCACAATTCTCTGGATGTGAATGATATTTTCTATGACAAGTTTGTTGGAATTGACTTGAATCACTTCTCACACAAATAAAGACAGATCTAAATGACTGAAAAAATATTACTGGCTCATAGGTAGGCAGAGCTAATAAAATAAAAATGACAATTCTGTCTAAATTGCTCTCCAATCAAGCTGCCAAAATTATTTTATATGCTAGAAAATATAATAACAAAATTCATCTGGAGAACCAAAACATCAATAATATCAAGAGAATTAATGAAAAATATAAAGGATGGTGGCCTAGCAGTACCAGACCTACAACTATATTATATTTTGTTTGTAAACGTCTGTTACTCTCATACTTTTCTCCCACTGGAACAATTGTATAGCCATATTTCCTTCCCACTCTATACTTATGAAATTGAAATGATGAGGAAAATATACTGAGTTTTTTTTTTCTTAAATAGTGGAGGATCTAACCAGAGCTCCCAGAACCCAATTCTGGCACTCTCCAATCAGAGGAAGTGAGAAGCCCTACTAGCATCAGGGGACCTGGGGGCGGGGTTTAAGGTAAGAATAAATTCTTCATTATCACTCTTATTTGAAAATGATTTGAAAATCATTGAAAATGATTTCAGAGATATCTAAAGCCAAATGTTTAAATTCATATTTATCCCCAATTAAAATTTACTTTATTATAATGAGTCTATAATTCTAAATTGAAAAGATCTTTTGAATGTATAATTTCGATTGCATTAAATTAAAAAAAATGTTTTTGCATAAAAGTCTAATGTTGCCAAGAAAATAAGGAAAGCAGAAAGCTTGGGGGGGAATTAATAGCCAATGTTTCTAATAGAGACCTCAATTCTAAAATGTATAGAGAACTCAAATTTATAAGAATTCAAGCTAATCCCCAGTTGAGAAATGATAAAAGGATATGAATAATTTTCAGAAGAAGAAATTAAAGCCATTTCTAATTATGTGAAAAAATGTGTAAATAACTATTGATTAGAGAAAAACAAATTAAGAACTCTTAATTTGGGATATCACTTTACAAACCTCTCAGATTGGCTAAGATAACAGGAAAAGAAAATGATGAATGTTGGAGGGGATTTGGTAAAACTGGGACACTAATGAATTGCTGGTAGAGTTGTGAAATGATCCAACGATTCTGGAGAGCAATTTGGTACTATGTTCAAAAGGCTATAAAACTGTACAAACTCTTTGATTCAGCACTGTCACTACTTGGGTCTGTATCATAAATAGATCAGAAAAGAGGGGAAAGGACCCATATGTGCAAAAATGCTTGTAGCAGTTTTTTGTTTTTTTTGTTTTGTTTTGTTTTGTTTTGTTTTTTGTAGTGATAAAGAACTAGATATTGAGTGGATACCGCTCAATTGGAGAATGGCTGAATAAGTTATAGTATAAGAATGTGATGGAATACTATTGTTCTATAAGAAATGTTGAACAGGATGATTTCAGAAAAGTTTGGAAAAACTTACATGAACAAATGCTAAGTGAAGTGAGTAGAATCAAGATAGCATTGTATACAATAAGAACAAGATTATATGATAATTCAACTGTGATAGACTTGGCTCTTTGCAACAATGAGGTAATTCAAGACAGTTCACAATCACAATAGACTTGTGATTGAAACACCATATATTAAACAATAGCTTTATATATCCCTGCATAACTCACATTTGTATAGGACTTGAAGGCTGTCAAAATGTTTTAAAGGTGTTATTTCAATTGATCCTCACAATAATCTTCTATAGTAGATGCTAATATTATTTTTGTTTTGCTTTTAAGGAAACTGAGGCAGAGAGAGGTTAAGAGGATAACCCAGAATCATATAACTAATAAGTGTGTCTAGCAGAATTTGACCTTACATCTTCCTCACTCTGTTCCTTTCTTCACTGTTGATATAGATATGATAATGGTGTCTCTGTAAGCCTGATCATTCAACCAGTTTTCATTTCACCTAATCTTACTATATTATAGTTAACACACATCCCCAACTTTTCTTCAAATATAACATGAAATATTGTCACTTTGTTATAAACTTTGAATACAGCTATATTTTTCCTCAAAATCTCATCTGAGTTATTGTTTCAAAGGAACTCAAGTTATTTTGCTATTATGTTCTCTTGATGCCATATTGGATTTTAGTGAGCACTGCTTCCCTTTGACAAATGATCCCTTTAAGAATATGATGCTATAAGATTATTGCAAAAGATAAACATAAAACATATTGACATAATTTACAGAACTATACCTTTTTAAATTACCATCATATTTTCCCCCTGCTTTAACTCTAGGGAACTACACCGAATTTTCTTGCTCTATCAGTTTCCATAGACAAAATTGCCCATGGGCTAAAAATATCTGTCAACTTTTCAATAAAATAGAATGTGATTTTTAAATTCTCTAAATCAGTATGGATTAGAGAAATATAAATTAAAATAACTCTAACGTACCATCTCACACTTTTCAAATTGACTAATATGACAAAAAATGAAGACAATAAATGTTGGAGAAGATATAGAAAAGGATTCTTTTTGTTTGGTGAGGCAATTGGCATTAGATGACTTGTCCAGTGTCACACAACTAATAAATATTAAGTGCCTGAGGCCATATTTGAATTTGGGTCTTCCTGAGTCCAGAGTCAGTACTCTATCCACTGAGCCATCAAGCTACCCCTTGAGATGTAGGAAAACTGATACAGTAATTCATTATTGGTGGAGATGTGAACTAACCCAATCCCTCTGGAATGATATTTGAAATTATGACCAAAGGATTATAAAATCAGACATACAATTTTCACCTTTTATTGTTTTTGCTTTTCCAGGGGTTTACCCTTTTGTTATATTTCTTCTTTCACCACCTGAATAATGTGGAAATATATTTAAAAGAATTGCATAAGCATAACCTATAACAGATTGCTTGCCACTTTGGGGAGGGGAATTTAGAAGAAGAAAAGAGAATAATTTGAAACTCAAAATCTTATGAAATTGAATGTTGAAATCTATTTGTACATGTAATTGAAAAAATAATTTTACATGCATGTGCATAACAGTAAAATTGAAAAAATAAAAATTATTTTTAAAAGAATGACTTTTTTTTTACTTAGGGCAATAGATTTTAATGAGCATTGATGACTGAATTTTATTTAGAGCAGTAACACCTAAACAAATTTTTTATTTATCTTAAAATTTTGGATATCTAATCTCCTCATTTGTTCTTTTGACCTAACACCTAGCTACTAGACAATAATCCCCAGAACTTTAAGACTGTTAGGATTAGGAATTGATGACAGGCAATTTTAGAATTAATTATGCAATCTGAAATTAAAGGTCTTTACCATGACTATCTCCTCCTATCCCAAAAGGACTCTCAGATATTGCAATTCGTTCATGTGTTCCAGTGAGGATATTGCATCCTTTTTGATTTTTGGTGTAACAGTTTCAAAAAGATATAACTTTGTGAAAGTAAAAACTGATATCCTGAATTATAGAAGGATAGATTTAGAGCTTGAAGGAAGATTTGAATTATATTTTTCTAGCTCTTTCATTTTATAAATATGAAAAGCTATATAGAAATAAAATGAATTATCCAAGATTGCTTACAGAAATAAAATAAGTCAAGATTTGAAACAATATATTTTTTAAAATATTCCCTGATATTCCACATCTGCTCCATACTCTCTGCAGCATCTCTGACACTCTGCTTAGTGTTTATACCCTACATGGCCCTCACACACAATCTTTCCAAAATATTCACCAACATACATATGCATACACACATACAAACAAACCAACCATTCTAAATTCCTGCTGCATATCCCTGTATACATTGCTATTGTTGATATCAGTCACTTACAAATGAAAACTCAAATTGATCAAATAGTTCAGTGAAAATAAAGAAAACAAATCAAATTGTCATATGACATGTTTTCCTGCTTCCCTTGTTCCAGGAAAATTTCTCTCAGAGATACAACTACTCTGAGAATAAGTACTTTCTATGCAATATCACTACATTGACATCTGTAAATCATATACATGGAAGATTTTATGAGCTCCTTAGGAAATCTCTACTCCCAGATGACTCTAGGTACTGCTATCATGGGGATTCTATAGAGAAAAAAAGAACAACAAATAACTTCAAGGGTTTCTATGCTTTTAGATCTCAGCTCTCCTTCCTGACTTCTCTGCTTATGTATAAAGTAAAGGTGGAGACTTATAGGATAGCAGAAGAAATGCAAAGGAATGAAGTCCTCTTTTAGAATGGTAAAAGGATTAGGTAGGAATAATATTAAAAAGAATTGAGATACTAAGCAGATTCAATCATTAAGGGAATGGAATAGGCAAGGTAGGGAGAAACAATATTAAGCAATGCAAACTGGAACAGGAAACTGAAGAATATGAAGCATAAAGTTTATGCTGCTTCTCTGATTCCTTTAAAGGATTTATAGCCCAATTGATCCCACCCCTTTTGTAAGGGAATTGGTGTACACCTTGGACAGTAATATAGCAAGGGTTTGTAATTATAGGGGATAAAATTTTGAATCAGATATACATATATAATCTGTAGCAGATGACTTGCTGTCTTGGGGAAGGAGGAGGTAAGGGAGAGAGCAAGAAAAAAAAATTGGAACTCAAAATCTTACAAAAAAATTAATGTTGAAATCTATCTTTATCTGTAATTAGAAAAATAAAACACTACTGAAAATTTTGAATCAGACACAACCTTGCCCTGGATAATCCCATGGAATAGTAGAAGAGATAAGGCATGTTTACATGTAACAATATTACAAAACAATGTGAAAGTATTTAAAGTGGGGAATGGACAGGATTAAAGTGCCAAATTAGCCATGATTTCTCATAAAGTATCTGCAAATATCCTCATAATGCATGGAATGCTATTTTTCAAGATTGAGATATGTGGTTTTTAAGGGGAAAGAAGACTGAACTTATATTCACAGCATTTGAGATTGATTTAAAATCCTGCTTCTGTCATGACCTGACTGATTCATGGCAATCTACCCTGTTTGGTCTTTATATTCCTCATCTTTGAACTGAAGGAACTGGACTAGCTGACTTTTAAGATTCTTTCTCCTCTTATAAGGTAAGCTCCTTGAGAATAGGAATTGTTTTATTCTTTCAATTTGTAGCCTAATAGAGGAACATGGTGTAGGAAATAGAGACTTTGTTCAATGATGCAGATCTGGGTTCAAGGTTCATCTCTCATGAATACAAATAGTATAATACTGGGCAAACCATGCAATTGTTTAGTTTCAAAGAACACTCTATGCGTGTAAGATGCAGACAGTTTACCAGCACTACTGGAAACAGTTTCCTCACCTTCAAGTTCTCTATTACAATAAAATCAAAGGCTCAGATGATATTCCTATCTTTTTTTTTTAATTGTAGTGTTTATTTTTTTTCCATACACATTGCTTTATGAATCATGTTGGGAAAGAAACATCAGAGCCAAAGAGAAAAATCATACAAGAAAGAAAAACAGAAAAAAAAAAAAGAAGTTAACATAGCATGTGTTGATTTATATTCAGTATCCTTAGATATTTTTCTGGATGTAGATGGCATTTTCTGTCCAAAGTCTAGTGGGATTGCTTTGGATCACTGAACCATTGAGAAGAAGCAAACATTCCATAGTTGATCATCACACATTCTTGCTGTTATAGTGTACAGTATATTTCTTGTTCTGCTTGTTTCACTCAACATCAGTTCACATAAATCTTTCCAAGCCTTTCTATAATTGGCTTGTTCATCATTTTAACAGAATGATAATGTTCCTTTACATTCATGTACCACAGCTTCTTCATCCATTCCCCAATTGATGGACATCCAGTTCTTTTCAAATTCTTTATTACTACAAAAAGAGGTACTACAAATATTTTTGCACACATATCCTTTTTCCTCCATTATGATTTCCTTCTCATACAGATCCAGTAATGGCATTGCTGTGTCAAAGGGTATGCACAGTTTTATAATCCTTTAGGCATAGTTCCAGACTGCTTCTAGAATGCTTGGATCATTTCTCAACTCCACTAACAATTTATTAGTGTCCCAGTTTTCCCACATCATTATCAACATTTACCATAATCTTTTCCTGTCAATTGAGGCAATCTGAGAGATATATAGTGGCACTTTTGAATTGTTTTAATTTGCATTTTTCTAATCAATAATGATTCAGATCATTTTTTTCATATAACTATTAATGGTTTTAATTTAATCATCTGAAAAAGGTAATACTTTGAACATTTGTCAGTTGAGGAATGACTTGTATTCTTATAAATTTGACACAGTTCTTTATATAGTTTATATTTATATATTTATTTATATTTTATCAGAAATACTGGCTATAAAGATTTTCTCCAGCTTTGTACTTCCCTTTTAATCTTGTTTCTTTCTCTGACAATTTTATTTCATTATTTCTTGTATTATTGAGTCAAAGTTCTTTTTTTGTCACAACTTTCAGTACCCCAATTATTCCTATGTTTTTCTTCTTGATCTGTTGTTTTTTCATTCTTTATATTTGCTTTGTTATTTCTTTGTCTCTTTTAGCTTCGTTGGCTTCCCCATGCCCTATTCATATTATCAAATAATTATTTTCTTGTTTATGATTCTGTATCTCCTTTTCCCATTGGTTAACTTTTTTCATAATCTTATTTTTCCTCAGTCTCTCTCATTTGATTCTTGAAGTTCTTTTGGGGGTCTTCTATAAATAATTTCTGTGCCAGTAGCTACTAAATATTACTCTTTGGAAAAGAAGAGGATTTTTTTTTACTTCATTGTCCTCCTTTGATGGTGAACTCCAGTCTTCCCTATTTTCATAGTAAGTTTCTATGGTTGTGTGTTTTTTTTTTTATTTGCCTGTCCATTTTTTTAATAATGAGAACTACTAATGTAAGGACCTGTAATACTGGGGTAGGGCTTTGGTGCCTCTAACTTTACTTCAACTCTTTCATCTGACCCAGTTCCACTACTTCTGCAGTCACAGGGTATGCTGGTTCCTTCTTGCCCAGGGCCTTGTCTCAGCAGCATAGATAGAGCTGGCATTCCTAATCATCAGAGTTTCCTTCAGCCTTCCCAGACTGAATTTCCATCCTACTCCTACTCCTGTCTAGAAGGTTAAAGTTCTTGTGGTTGTGTCAGAGGCTATTTCTGAAACCCAACTAGCTCTAGGACTCCCAACTTGCTGTTTCAGTGGAGAGCTCCTGGAGGTGTTTACACTTCACACCAACTAAACCCTATTCCTGGGGTCTTTCCTCTGGTTTTCTCAGATTGTCCCAAGAGCGCTCCTATTTTACCCCAGGTTTTATTTGTTTGTCACCAGTCTGTTAATCTTAAACTGAAATTTTGTTTTGTTTGTGGAGGAAATATGGAAAGCTTACAATTTTCTGATCTATTCTGCCATTTTTCTAGAATCCTCCTAGATTCCCCTTTTCTTTTGCATCTATATTCTTAATGCCTAAAACATTTTCAATTATTATGTCTGACCTTTTGTGACTCCATTTAGGCAAAGATACTGTAATGGTTTGCTATTTTCTTCTCTAACTCATTTTACAGATGAGAAAATTTAGGCAAACAGGATTAAGTGATTTTTCCCAAGGTTACACAACTAATAAGTACTGAGGCCAAACTTCAACTAGCAAAGATGAGTTTTTCTCACTCCAGGCCCAGTAGTATGTCTATTATGCCAACTCCTATAAGGTTGCCCACCTGAAATATATTTGGCACTTAATCAATTCTTACAGGTTTGTTCATACATCCTAGTTCATGAGCTATATGCTGAACCAAGCTTCTCTCTCTCATCTTTGTTATTAAACCTTGGAAGAAAATCTGGATGTATCTGTTCTAATTAATGAATCCTATTTTTTTCTTAGTTGCTATTAAGATATCTAAAAGAATTCCCTAAAAGAAATTGTGTAAAATTCCTCTATATTTTTTGAATGGAATTATTGGATCATAAATTTAAACCTAGATGTGACCAGAGAAGTCATTGAGCCCAATCACCTCATGGTACAAGTGAGTTAAATTATTTTCTCAGGGTCACACACTCAACAACCATTTGAAACATTTTGAATAGGAATAAATTCCTCATAAAATTTTTTGTTTCCCAAAAATATAATTTCCTTCATTAAGACAATTCCTAATCAGAAGAAATTACAACTTATCAATCTAATTTGTTCTCTGAAACTTACAGTGGTCTAATATTCTGTCTCCTAAACTCACTGGTTAGGTGAAATTCTTCCACTCACAACAATCAAATTTTCAAAGCTGCATATTAAAATTCTGGTATTTCTCTTTTCAACCCTGTATATTCAAGTAATTATAAGTCATCTCTTTTTGCATAATCCAAAGGCCATTGAAATATGATATAAATTAAATTCAAAATTTTTCAACCCAGTTACACCTTCCAATTTCCAAATTGACTATATTCAGTCTACAGACTATAATCAAAATTCCCCAAAATGTCCAACGAGATTAAAATGTAATTAAAAATATTTAACAATATAAGAAAATACAACAGAACATAAAAATTAATAGTTCTAATTTGTGGTTTTCTGAATCAATATGTAGCCCATAGGGAACTATTTCTATTTCAATTTCATACCACTAATGACTCTATACTGAACTGAACACTAATATCAATCTTCCCAAATATCTTAATTTTCTTCTCTACCCCATTTTTCCAATCCAATCCATCCCAAAGTAGACAATTCTTTCCAAACAATGTCTTCAGATTTCATCTTTATTTTCTAGTTTAATAACCATTACCCTAATATAACTGCACACTATCATAATATGAATGCTATATATTCTCTTAATTTATCTCCTTGCCTAAAGTTTGTTTTCATTCCAGATTATCTTTCAGAGAGCTTTTAAAACAATTTCCTTTTGGTCATCCTCATGACACCTAGCACTTTTGCATAGCTATGATTATTTTTTCCATATTATATTCATTGGCATATTTCCCCATAAGCCTTTCTTTGGTTTAATTATATCTAAGTGAAATTCAAGGTAATAAAGTTTGACCATCTTTCTTATGGCAGAAGTAATTTCTAGCTCAAATCAACAAATAATATACTAGCAACATAGTAGGTGCTTCATATATTTTGATTTTATTAATATGTAATGAATCACATATTATTAGAAAGGCTTATGGGAAAATATGCCAATATTTTGATAAAGGGGCCTATTTAAGAAATGCAAGCTTCATTATCTTTTATATGCTGCATTCTATTCATAGGACAAGTCCTAATTATCACCCTATACAGCAACTAAGTCTCCATGGGTTAGCATAACATTATATTCATTGGAGGCCTACAGTAAACTTAATTGTTCAAGTAAAAACTAATGACTTCCTGACACATCAAGAAGCAATACAACAAAATAAAAAGAATTAAAAAAAAGAGTAGAAAATGTGAAATATCTTATTGAAAAACAATTCACATTTATGTAGGATAGATAATTTAAATATTGGATTGCCCAAAAGCCATAATAGAAAAAGAGAGTGTAGATATCATCTTTTAAGAATTATAGGGAAAACTGAACTGATATTTTCGAACCTGAGATTAAAATAGAAATCAAAAGAATTCACTAATCATTTCTTGAAAAAGGTCTCAAAAGAAATACTTTCAGGATTATAGTAGCCAAATTTCACATCTCCTAGATCAAGGAGAAAATATTATAATTAGTCAAAAAGAAGCAATTCAAATATCTTGGGGCGATGGTCAGGCTAAAACAAGATTTAGCAGTTTTCTACATTAAAGAACTAAAAAGCTTGGAATATAATCTACCAGAGGGCAAAGAGTTAGGATTGCAACCAAAAATCATGTATCCAACTAAAATGATTTTTTGCCCTCAAAGGAAAAAGAAATGGATATGCAATGAAAAAAAAGAAGATTTTCAAGCATTCCTGATGAAAAGAACAGAGCTGAATAAAAAATATGACTTTCAAATATAGGACTCAAGAAAAGCATAAAAATGTAAACATTAAAGAGAAATCATTAGGGATTCAACGATGTTAAATTGTTTGCATTCCTAGAAGGGAAGATGATATTCTCACTCCAAAAACTTTTCATACTGATTAGGGCAGTTGGAAGGAATATACATAGACAGAAAACATAGACATAAGTGGAATATAATGGAATAATTAAAAAATAAAATTAGGGGCAGCTAGGTGGCACAGTGGATAGAGCACCAGCCTTGAATTCAGGAGGACCAGAGTTCAAATCTGGTCTCAGACACTTAACACTTCCTAGTTGTGTGACCCTTGGCAAGTCACTTAACCCCAGCCTCAGAAAAAAAGAAAAATAAAATAATAAAATTAAGTGAGAAAGGGAAAAAAATTACTAGAAAATAAAAGAGAGAAGTAGAATGGGTTAAATTATTTTACATAAAAGAAGTTTGAAAGAGCTTACACAATGGAGGAGAAAAGTAGACAAGAGAACTTGAACCTTTTTCTCACCTGAATTGGCTCAGATAGAGAGCAACACAAACACTCATTTGGGCATAGATATCTTTCTTGACCTACAAAAAAGAAAGAAAGTTATAGGATAAGAGATGAGGCACTAATAGAATGAAATGCAGTTTGGGGCAGGCAATAGTCAGAAGCAAGGAACATTGAGGGGTTATTTTTTCCTTTTTTTTTCTTTCATAAGACAAACATGGAAATATGGTGCTCATTACTATACATATATAACGTACAAAAAATTGCTTGGTCTCAATAATGGGGAAGAGGAGTGAAGAAAACATTTTTGGGGGGTGGAGCCAAGATGTTAGAGAGGACACATGTTTCTTTCCGAGCTCTCCTACTACCCTTACACTAATTATGAAATTCAGCCTCTGAAATAGTGCTGGACTGGCAGAATACATGAATACGGGGAGTACAGTAAATTACCAGCAAAAGGTAATTTTGAAGGTTGTCAGAAAAGGTGTCTTTTGGTCAGGCATGGGAGGAGGCTAGGCACAGGCAGGGAGGCAGAGCATGAAGGCTAGCACACACTGAGCAGACCCAGGGTGAGGTGCTGTTTCTGCAAGGAAGAGAATCTATGGAGAGAACTCTACCTCTGTGTTGGCTACTCTGCCCTGGTTGCAAGCCAGCAGATCAGCAGAGAAGAAACATCTAACACAAACACAAAAGGTAAAGAGTGTACTCCAAAGCACCAAAGTGTCACAGGACCTGACCACAACCAGCCAGCTTTGGGAGTGACTCAGAGCAATCCCAGCACAGCCACAGCTTTCTGGTGTCTATAGAGGAAGCCTGGAAACCCTTCCTTACCCTAAAAGCAAATCCCAACTTAAAAAAAAATGAGTAAAAAGGCAAAACAAGCTCTAACTATAGATATATTTTATAGTGAAAGAGAAGAACAGATTTCAAGCCCTGAGGAGAGTAAAAGCATATTGTCTTCAGCTGAAGCCCCAAAGGGTGATATAACTGGTGCCTACCACACAAGGCTCTCCTAAAAGAAATTAAAAAGGATCTTAAAAGAGAGCTAGACGAAACACAGAAAAAGGAAAGGAAAACTCTGCAAGATGGTTTGGAAAAGACATATAATTCATTAAAAGATAAATTGAAAAAAGGAAACAACTCCCTGACAAACAGAATATGTGAAATGGGAAAGGTAAAGAACTCCTAGGAAAAAAATAATCTGTGAATTAGAAAAAGTGAAGAACTCCCAAGAAAACAGAATTTGTGAATTGGAAAAAGAAAATAACTCCTTAAAAAATTTGTGAAATAGAAAAAAATTTCATACCACAAAACAACTCACTTAAAAACTCAACTGGAAAAATGCAAAAAGAAGTAATAAAAGTAAATAAGAAAATAATTCATTAAAAATTAAAACTGAACAAATGGAAATGAATGGATCAATGACACAACAAAAATCAACCAAGCAAAACCAAAAAAATTTTTAAAAAATGTAAAATACGTAATTGGGAAAACAACAGACCTGGAAAATAGACCTAGGAGAGACAATCTAAGTATTATTGGACTCCCTGAAAGCCATTATGGAAGAAAAGAGGCTAGACAATATTTTTTCAGGAAACATCAAAGAGAACTGCCCAGATGTCATAGAATCAGAAGGTAAAATAGCCATTGAAAGAATTCATAGAATACTTGCTGAAAGACACCTCAAAATTAAAACTCCAAGGAATACTGTGGCTAAATTCCAGAAACGATGTAATATATATATATATATATATATATATATATATATATATATATATATATATATATATATATATATATATATATATATATATGTTACAAGCAGTGAGAAAAAAAAATTCAAATAGCGAGGAGCAAGAATAAAGATTACTTGGGATCTAGCAGCTTCCACATAAAAGGATGAAAGGGGCTGGAATCTGATATTCTGAAAGGCAAAGGAACTTGGAATGAAGCCAAAAATAAACTACCCCACTAAACTAAGCATTTTGTTCCAGAGAAGAAGATGGACATTCAATGAAACGGATGAATTCTATTTATTTCTGATGAAAAAACCAGAGCTAAACAGAAAAACTGGCCTTCAAACATAGGACCCAAGAGAAGCATAAAAACAGTAGAAAGAACTTTTGAGAACTGTTTTTTCTATAATGGGCATACATTGAGAGTTCATTTATAACTTGATTTTACTGTATATTATATAAAAAGGAACTAGAGCTGAAAGGGGGATTGTACCAGGAAAACGGAAAAGTAGAAGTATAAAGAGGGAAATTACAGCTCACAAAGAAGCAAAGAAAACCTATTGTATGTGAGGGAAAAAAGGGAAGGGGATGAACATTGTATGAATCTTATTCTCATCCGATTTGGCTCAAAGAGAAAATATTGACATGTTTGGTTTATAAAGAAGCTTCTCTCACCTTATTGAAAAGTGGGAAAGGAAAAGCAAAAAGGGAAGAGGTGGCCTAAATAGAAGGAAATACAGAAATAGTAGGGGAAAGGGGGAAGGATTCAAAAAGGGAGGTGTGCTTGACACAAGCAGTGCCCATAAGGAAAATACTGAGGACAGGGGTAAGGGGAAAAGGAAAAAGAAAAGCATAATCTGGGGAAAATAAGATGGCAGGAAATATAGAATTAGTAGTTTTATATCATAAATGTGAATAGATTGAGTTCTCCCATAAAATAGAGGCAGATAACAGACTGGATTAAAAGCTAGAATCCTAAAATATGTTGTTTACAGGAAACACATTTAAAGCAGTGAGATATATAAAAAGTAAATGTAAAATGCTGGAGCAGAATATACTATACTTCAGGTGAAGCAAAAAAAAAAAAAAAAAAAAAAAAAAAAAAAAAAAAAAAAACAGGGATAGCCATCCTGATCTCAGATCAAGGAAAAGCAAAAATTGATCTAATTAAAAGAGATAAGGAAAGCAACTATATCTCGCTAAAGGGTATCATAGATAATGAAGCAATATCAATACTAAACATATATGCATTAAGTGGTATAGTATTTACATTCCTAAAGTAGAAGTTGAGAGCTGCAAGAAGAAATAGACAGCCAAATTATAATAGTGGGAGATTTCAACCTTACACTCTCAGAACTAGATAAATGAAACCAAAAAATAAATAAGAAGGAAGTTAAAGAGGTAAATAGAAAACTAGAAAATGTAGGTATAATAGATCTTTGGAGAAAACTTAATGGAGACAGAAAGAAGTACACTTTCTTCTTGGCAATTCATAGAACCTATACAAAAACTGACCATATTTTAAGACATAAAGACCTCAAAATTAAATGCAGGAAGGCAGAAATAGTAAATGCATTCTTTTCAGATCACAATGAAATAAAAACTACATTCAAAAAAAGCAAGGGAAAAAATACACCAAAAATAATTGAAAACTAAATAATCTCATCCTAAAGAATGAATGGGAGAAACAGCAAATCATAAATACAATTAATAATTTCATCCAAGAGAATGACAATAATGAGACAACACACCAAAATTTTGGAATGCAGCTAAAGCAATAATAAGGGGAAATTTTATATTTCTAGAGGCTTACTTGCATAAAATAGAGAAAGAGAATTTCAGTGAATTAGGCTTGCAACTAAAAAAGCTAGAAAAAGAGCAAATTAAAAACCCCCAATTAGATACTAAACTTGAAATTCTAAAATTAAAGGAGAAATTAATAAAATTGAAAGAAAAAACCCCAGTGAATTAACAAATAAAACTAAGAGTTGGTTTTATGAAAAAAAAAAAACAACAAAATAGATAAACCCTTAGTAAATCTGATTTAAAAAAGGAAAGAGGAAAATCAAATTGTTAGTCTTAAAAATGAAAAGGGAGAACTTTCCACTAATGATGAGAAAATCAGAGCAATAATTAGGAGTTATTTTGCCCAACTTTATGCCAATAAATTTGATAACTTAAGTGAAATGCAGGAATATCTACAAAAATATAGGTTGCCCAGATTGACAGAGGAGAAAGTAAATTGCTTAAATAGTCCCATTTTTAAAAAAGAAATAGAACAAACTATTAATCAACTCTCTAAGAAAAAAATCCCCAGGACCAAATGGATTTAAATGTGAATTCTACCAAACATTTAAAAAGCAATTAACTCCAAAACTATATAAATTATTTGAAAAAATAAAGAATGAAGAATTCCTACCAAATGCCTTTTATGACACAGATATGGTACTGATACCTAAACCAGGTAGAATGAAAACAGAAAAAAAATCATTGACCCATCTCCCTAATGAATATTTTCTTCTTTGGAAATCTTAAATAAAATATTATCAAAGAGATTACAGAAAATCATCCCCAGGATAATACACCATGACCAAATAGGATTTATATCAGGAATGCAGGGCTGGTTCAATATTAGGAAAACTATTAGCATAATTGACTATGTCAATAACCAAATTAATAAAACCATATGATCATCTCAATAGATGCAGGAAAAGCATTTCATAAAATCCAACACCCATTCCTAGTAAAAACACTTGAGAGTATAGGAATAAATGGACTCTTCCTTAAAATAGTCAATAGCATCTACCCAAAACCATCAGTAAGCATCATATGTAATAGTGATAAACTGGAAACATTTCCAGTAAGATCAAGAGTGAAACAAGATTGTCCACTATCACCATTCCTATTCAATATTGTATTAGAAATGCTGGCTTTGGCAATAAGAGAAGAAAAAGAGAATAAGGGAATTATTGTAGGTAATGCGGAAACCTAATTATCACTCTTTGCAGATGATATGAGGGTATACTTAGAGAAACCTAGAGAATCAACTAAAAAACTATTAAAAGTAATCCACAACTTTAGCAAAGTCACAAAATACAAAATAAATGCACATAAATCATCAGCATTCTTATATATCACTAACAAAATCCAACAGAGAAATTCCATTTAAAATAACTGTCAATATTATAAAATATTTGGAAATCTACCTGCCAAGGGAAACTCAGGAAATATATGAGCAAAATTACAAAACACTTTTCACAAAAATAAAGTTAGATCTAATAAATTGGAAAAAATATCACGTGCTTTTGAATAGGTCGAGTGAAAATAATAAAGATGACAATACTACCCTAAACTAATCTGTTTATTTTGTGCTATGCTCATCAAACTCCCAAGAAACTATTTTATTGACCTAGAAAAAATAACAACAAAATTCATCTGAAAGAACAAAAAGTGAAGAATTTCTAGGGAATTTTTTTTTAATCAAATGACAGTGGCCTAGCTGTACTAGATCTAAAACTATATTATAAAGCAGTAGTCATCAAAACCATTTGGTACTGGCTAAGAAATTGAGTAATTTTTTTAATGGAATAGGTTATGTTCACAGGACAAAATACTAAATAACTATAGCAATCTAGTGTTTGCCAAACCCTATGACTTTAGCTTTTGGGATAAGAATTCATTATTTGACAAAAACTGCTGGGAAAATTGGAAAATAGCGTGGCAGAAAGTACACATTCACATACACATAACACTGTATACCAAAATAAGATAAGATCAAAATGGGTTCATGATTTAGATATAAAAAATGATATTATAAACAAATTAGGAAAACATAGAGTAGTTTACTAGTCAGATATCTGAAGAAGAAAGGAATTTGTGACCAAAGAACTAGAGTTCCTCATTGATCACAAAATAGATAATTTTGATCATATTAAGGTAAAAGTTTTTCTACAAACTAAACTAATGCAGGCAAGACTATAAGGGAAGCAATGAAATGGAAAAACATCTTTATATTCAAAAGTTCTGATAAAGATCTCATTTCTAAAATATGTAGAGAATTGACTCAAATTTATAAGAAATCAATCTATTCTCCAATAGATAACTGGTCAAAGGTTATGAACAGACAATTTTCAAATAAAGAAATGGAAACTATTTGTAGTCATATGAAAAGGTGCTCCAAATCACTATTGATCAGAGAAATGCAAATTAAGACAACTCTGAGATACCACCTCTCAGATTGGCTAAGATGACAGGAAAAAATAGTGATGGATGTTGGAGGTGATGTGGGAAAACTGGGACCAAATACATTGTTAGTGGAATTGTGAATGAATCCAACCATTCTGGAGAGCAATATATTCTAAATCTGTTATATCTACATAATTGATACTATGCTTTAACATTAGTCTTGTGGAATCATGAATGGTCATTGTCTTGACCATTACTTTCAAAGTTGATTGTTTTGTAGTGTATTTTCATTATACGATTCTTCTCATTTACAAAGATATATCCAAATTGATGTAGATGAAGAATCAGCAGAATAATTTGTGCCATGACAACAAAATGCAATGATACGGGGCAGAGCCAAGATGGCAGAGAAGATACATGCGAATTTGTAAGCTCCCTTTTCAAACCCTTATTACCAATTAGTTAAATCAGCCTCAAAAATAACGCTGGACAGATAAAAACCACAAGGATTAGAAGGACAACTTACCAGCTGAAGAAAACCTGGAATTTCAACAGAAAAGGTCAGTTATAAGGAGAGGAGGAAAAAAAAAAAAAGAGGCCAGCATAGGCAGGGTTGGACTGGGTGCTAACACACTGTGTTGATTGGGCTGGGAAGAACTCTGGAATCAGAGAAGCCACTGAGATAGAGGAATCTGACACAGGCTGTAAGCTCTTCTCTGCTTATAAAACAGCAGTTCAGAAGAGAAATCAAGCTACTTTAAAATATAAAGCCAGATCCTAAATCCACCCCAATGTGGAAGTGACCTAATAGATCTACTCACGGCTGCACAGACTGTGCAGACACCTTCTGCTGCCCAGGGCTACTCCTTGGGGTAGTTGAGAGCCTGAACAGCGGGGACACAGCCCTAGGCAGCCTCTAATCCATATAGTGCTGGGCTCAGCCTAAGGCAATGGAATGCTAGCAGCAGCAGAATTCCCAGAAAAGCAGAACTCCCAGAGAAGCTGAAGCTTTGTAGTAGGGACCTCGGGTTCCAGGCAGACACTTCCAGATTGAGCACAGGGGCTTTTCACATGAGCTGCTGACATCCACAGCCCCATGGGATGCATTGGCTGGGGTTTGTAATGCTTTCATCGTTCAGCCTTAAACCTCAGGGCAGTTGCTAGGCCACACAGGGGGCATTCCTCATAGCTCAGCCATGCTAAACACTTCTGAGGCATTTCTGGGGAGGGGGAGGGGATCGCTCTCCCAGAGCTCTCTCTTACCTCAGGAACAGGGTTGTTGCATTCTACCCCCTTCCCACCCCAGTCTGGGAGGAAGCTGGTAAATAAATAAAAAAAAAAATTTTCTTACCCCAAGGGCAAACCCCAACAGATTTTTAACAATGAGTAAGAAGCTGAAGAGAATGATTGACACTTTCTACACAGAGAAAGAGCTGGTATCCAACCACGAAGAAGCTAACAACAGAGAGTCTGCAGATAACACTCCAAAGGGGAATGATACCTGCCCACCATCACATAACTCTCTCCTAGAAGAGACTATTAAAAAGTTAAGAGAGTTTGAAGAAAAATGGGGAAAGGAAAGAGAAACTATGATAGAGAATAAAAATGTCCTGAAATTTGAGTTGGAAAAAAATAAAGAATACACAGGAGGTACATGGAAACAAAATTTGTGAATTAGAAAAGGTTAAAAAAATCACAGGAAAGTAGGATTTCTGAATTGGAAATGATGAAAAATTCTCAAGAAAGTAGGATTTCTGAATTGGAAAAGATAAAAAAGTTTCAAATAAGTAGGATATCTGAATTGGAAAAAGAAAATAACTCAATAAAAAAATTAGTAAAATGGAAAAAAAAATTCAACAGAGCAAAATAATTCATTTAAAAAGTCAATTGGGCATATATAAAAAGAACTAAAAAATGTGAATGAACAAAATAACTCATTAAAAATCAGGATGGAACAAATAGAAATGAATGATCATTGAGAAACCAATAATCAGTCAAGCAAAACAAACAAAAAAAAAAAAATGAAAAGCTGAAGAATAACGTCAAATACTTACTGGGAAAATCGATAGACTTGGAATATACATCTAGGAGAGATAATCTGAGGAACATTGGATTTCCCAAAAAATATGATCAAAAAAAGAGCCTAGATTCTATTTTACAGGAAATCATCAAAGAGAACTGTCCAGAAATAATAGAAACAGAAGGGGAAATAGGTGTTGAAAGAATTCATTGAACATCTTCTGAAAAAGACCCTAAAAAAAGAACTCCACGAAACATTGTGGCTAAGCTGCAGAACTACCATACTAAGGAAAAAATATTGCAAGCAGCTAGAAAAAAGAAATTCAAATATCAAGGAGCCACAATAAGGGTCATCCAAGATCTGGCTGCCTCCACATTAAAGGATGGAAGGGCCTGGAACCTGATATTCCAAAAGTCAAAAGATCAAGGATTGCAACCAAAAATAAACTACTCAGCTAAGTTTAGCATTGTCTTCCATGGAAGAAGATAGTCATTCAATGAAACAGAGGAATTCCATTTGTTTCTAAGAAAAAAACCAGATGTAAACAAAAAATTTGATCTACATGCACAAGACTGAAGAGAAGCAGAAAAAGGTAAAAAGAACTTTTGAGAACTGTATCGCTGTTGTGGATATACAGAAAGTCCACATGAATAATTTGGTTTTACTGATATAATATTTTAAAAAGGGGAAGTATTAAAGGGAAGGGGATAGTATCAGAAAAAGAGGAAGGAGAGATAAAAAGAGGGAAACTACATCCCAGGAAGAGGCATAGAAAATCTACCACATCTGAGGGAATTTAGAGAGGGGGAGAAATATTGTGTGAATCTTACTCTCATCAGAGTAGGCTCAAAGAGTAAAAACTTGACATATTTGTTTTTCAGAGAATCTTCTCTCACATCAGTAACAGGGGGGAGAGGAAAGGTGAAAAGGGGAATAAAGGAAGAGTACAAGAAAGGGGAAGGGACTTAAAAGGAGGGGGGAAGGATACTAAAAAGGGAGGGCTCTGCATCACAAGTGGGGTCTACAAATTAAATATTTGGGAAGAGGTTCAGGGGGGTCAAGGAGGAAAAAAAAGCATAATCTGGGGATAATATGATGGCAGGAAATACAGAATTAGTAATTTTAATTGTAAATGTGAATGGGATGAACTCTCCCATTAAATGGAGGCACATAGCAGACTGGATCAAAAGTCAGAACCCTACAATATGTTGTTTGCAGGAAACACACATAAAGCAGGTAAATACATACAGAGTAAAGGTAAAAAGTTGCAGCAGAACCTATTATGCTTCAGGTAAAGCCCAAAAAGCAGGGGTTGCCATCCTTATCTCAGATCAAGCAAAAGCAGAAATTAATCTAATTAAAAGAGATAAGGAAGGAAAATATATCCTGCTAAAAGGTAGCATTGACAATGAAGCCATATCAATACTAACCATATATGCACCAATTGGTATAGTATTTAACTTCCTAAAGGAAAAGTTAAGAGAATTGCAAGAAGAAATAGACAGCAAAACTATAATAGTGGGAGATCTCAACCTTGCACTCTCAGAATTAGACAAATCAAATTGCAAAACAAATAAGAAAGAAATTAAAAAGGGAAATAGAACATTAGAAAAACTAGGGATGATAGACCTTTGGAGAAAACTGAATGGTGATAGAAAGGAGTATACTTTCTTTTCAGCAGTTAATGGAACCTATACAAAAATTGACCATATATTAGGACATAAAGATCTCAAAATTAAATGCAGGAAGGCAGAAATAGTAAATGCCTTCTTCTCAGATCACAATGCAATAAAAACTACATTCAATAAGAAGTTAGGGGTAAATAGACCAAAAAGTAATTGGGAACTGAACAATATCACCCTAAAGAATGAATGGGTGAAACAGCAAATTATAGAAACAATAATTTCACCCAAGATAATGACAACAACGAGACATCATACCAAAATTTGTGGGATAGAGCTAAAGCGGTAATAAGGTGCAATTTTATATCTTTCGAGGCTTATTTGAAGAAAATAGAGAAAGAGAAGATTAATGAATTGGGCCTGAAACTTAAAAAGCTAGAAATAGACCAAATTAAAACCCCCCAACCAAAAACTAAACTTGAAATACTAAAATTATAAGGAGAATTCAATAATATTGAAAGTAAAAATAAAATTATTGAATTAATAAATAAAACCAAGAGTTGGTTTTATGAAAAAGCCAATAAAATAGATAAACTTTTGGTAAATCTGATCAGAAAAAGGAAAGAGGAAAATCAAATTGTTAGTCTTACAAATGAAAAGGGGGATCTTCCTACCAATTAAGAGGAAATTAGAGAAATAATAAGGAGTTACTTTGCCCAACTTTATGCCAATAAATTTGATAACTTAAGTGAAATGTATGACTTCCTCCAAAAATATAGGCTTTCCAGATTAAAAGAGGAGGAGATAAATTGCTTAAATAGTCCCATTTCAGAAAAAGAAATAGAACAAGCTATTAATCAACTCCCCAGGAAAAAAATCCCAAGGACCAGCTGGATTTACATGTGAATTCTACCAAACATTTAAAGAACAAATAGCCCCAATGCTATATAAACTATTTGAAAAAATAGGAGATGAAGGAGTCCTACCAAACTCATTTTATAACACAGACATGGTACTGATACCTAAACCAGGTAGATCGAAAACTGAGAAAGAAAACTATAGACCAATTTCCTTAATGAATATTGATGCTAAAATCTTAAATAAGATATTAGCAAAAAGACTTCAGAAAATCATCTCCAGGATAATACACTATGATCAAGTAGGATTTATACCAGGAATGCAGGGCTGATTTAATATTATAAAACTATTAGTATAATTGACCATATTAATAATCAAATTAATAAAAACCATATGATCATCTCAATAGATGCAGAAAAAGCATTTGATAAAAGCCAACATCCATTCCTACTAAAAACTTTTGAGAGTATAGGAATAAATGGACTATTCTTAGAATAGTCAGGAGCATATATTTAAGACCGTCAGTAAGCATAATATGTAATGGAAATAAACTTGAACCTTTCCCAGTAAGATCAGGACTGAAACAAGTTTGCCCAATATCACTATTACTATTCAATATTGTATTAGAAATGCTAGCCTTGACAATAAGAGTCGAGAAAGAGATTAAAGGTAGGTAATGAGGAAATGAAACTGTCACTCTTTGCAGATGACATGATGGTATACTTAGAAAACCCCAGAGATTCTAATAAAAAGTTATTAGAAATAATTCACAACTTTAGCCAAGTTTCTGGGCACAAAATAAATCCACATAAATCCTCAGCATTTTTATACATAACCAATAAATTGCAAGAGCAAGAGATACAAAGAGAAATTCCATTCCAAACAACTGTTGAGAGCATAAAATATCTGGGAATCCATCTACCAAAGAAAAGTCAGGAATTAGATGGACAAAATTACAAGGCACTTGCCACAAAAATAAAGTCAGATTTAAATAATTGGAAAGATATCCAGTGCTTGTGGATAGGCCGAGCGAATATAATAAAGATGACAATACTCCCCAAAGTAATCTATTTATTTAGTGCTATATCAATCAGACTCCCAAGAAACTATTTTAGTGACCTAGAAAAAATAACAACAAAATTCATATGGAAGAATAAAAGGTTGAGAATTTCAAGGGAATTAATGAAAAAAAAAGTCAGATGAAGGTGGTCTAGGTAAACCTGATCTAAAACTACATTATATAGCAGCAGTCACCAAAACCATTTGGTATTGGCTAACAAATAGACTGGTCGATCAGTGGAACAGATTAGGTACAAAGGACAAAAAAGTGTACAACTATAGCAATCTAGTGTTTGATAAACCCTAAGATACCAACATTAGGGATAAAAATTCATTATTTGAAAAAAACTGTTGGGAAATCTGGAAATTAGTATGACAGAAATTAGATATGTATCCACACTTAACACCATATACCAAGATAAGATCAAAATGGGTCTATGATTTAGGGATAAAAAATGAGATCATAAATAGAGAGAAACAGAGGATAGTATACCTCTCAGACCTGTGGAGGAGGAAGGAATTTATGACCAGAGAAGAACTAGAGATCATTATTGATCACAAAATAGAAGATTTTGATTACATCAAACTAAAAAGTTTCTGTACAAACAATACTAATGCAAGCAAGATTAGAAGGGAAGCAACAAATTGGGAAAATATTTTTACAGTTGAAGTTTCTGATGAAGGTCTCATTTCCAAAATATATAGAGAATAGATCCTAAATCATAAGAAATAAAACAATTCTCCAATTGATAAATGGTCAAAGGATATGAACAGACAATTCTCAGTGGATGAAATTGAAACTATATCCACTCATAGGAAAGAGTGTTCCAAATCACTACTGATCAGAGAAATGCAAATTAAGACAACTCTGAGATACCACTATACACCTGTCAGATTGGCTAAGATGACAGGAACAAATAATGATGAATGTTGGAGGGGATGTGGGAAAACTGGGACACTGATACATTGTTGGTGGAATTGTGAAAAAATCCAGCCATTCTGGAGAGCAATTTGGAGCTATACCCAAAACGTTATCAAACTGTGCATACCCTTTGATCCAGCAGTGCTACCACTGGGCTTATATCCCAAAGAAATACTAAAGAGGGGAAAGGGATCTGTGTGTACCAAAATGTTTGTAGTAGCTCTTTTCATAGTGGCTAGAAACTGGAAGATGAATGGATGTCCATCAATTGGAGAATGGTTGGGTAATTTTTGGTATATGGAGGTTATAGAATATTATTGCTCTGTAAGAAATGACCAGCAGGATGAATTCAGTAAGCCTTGGAGAGACTTGCATGAACTGATGCTGAGTGAAATGAGCAGAACCAGAAGATCACTATACACTTCAACAACAATACTGTATGAAGATGTATTCTGATGGAAGTGGATATCTTCAACATAAAGAAGATCCAACTCACTTCCAGCTGATCAATGATGGACAGAAATAACTACACCCAGAGAAGGAACACTGGGAATTGAATATAAAATATTAGCACTACTGTCTATCTACCCAGGTTACTTATACCTTCGGAATCCAATACTTAACGTGCAACAAGAAAATTGGATTTACACACATATATTGTATCTAGGTTATAATGAAACACATGTAAAATGTATGGGATTACCTGTCATCTAGGGGACGGAGTAGAGGTAGGGAGGGGAAAATTTGGAAAAATGAATATAAGGGATAATGTTTTAAAAAATTACTCATGCATATATACTGTCAAAAATTTTTATAATTATAAAATTAATAAAAAAAAGTTTAAAAAAAATGCAATGATACAACCAATATGTATTAGAATATTTGAATCTTGACCTACTCTAACTTTGGCATCAGCTCTCTATTCACTCTGTCACACTGTTTTTTAAATGCAAAACACTTTTATGTGTCAAAGATGTTTTATGATGATAATATATAACATTTATATATCTATCAATAAACATTTAATAACCATTTATTATGTGCCAGGCACTGTGTAAGTGCTGGGGATACTAAAAGATTCAAGAGATAATCCCTACCCTTTAAGAGCATCTTGCAATCTAATGGGAGAGACAACATGCAAACAATTTTATACTAAGTAAACTATGTATAAGATAAAGAGAAGGTAATTTACAAGAGGGAGACTTTTGAATTGACTGATTGGGGGAGTGTGGGGAAATCTTCCTGCAGAAAGTGGGACTTTTGCTGGGATTTAAAGGAAGTCAGAGAGGTCAGTATTCAGAGCAGAGGATAAAGAGAATTCCAGAATAAGACACAGTTAGAGAAAAATGATCCTTTATTAAAGCATTTTTCTTATAATACCCTTACAAATTAGCACAATATCACCTACAACTTACAGATGACAGACTTGGTATCAAAAAAGCTAAGTCTGTGGTCATAAAGTTAGAACAGGACCACAAACACAGTTGTACTGGTTCCAAATCTAGTAACTTTCAATTGCTCCATGCTGTTTTTCATTGAATTTATAATGTCTTGCTCTGGTCCACCTATAAGAAATAAGCCCAATTTTAGTTTATTCTTTAATAAATAAATTCAAAGTATCAAAAACATGCTCCAAAAACTCATCCAGATGGGCTTCAAAGTCTTTCTCTGATGAGCTCTAAGTCTCCACTTTTACAGTATGTTTGTATTCCTGTATTCCATAGTACCCTAGTTTGTGTGCAGTGAATCGAATAAATTATACAATACAGAACTCTGGAGAGCTGTGTCAGCATGAAGAAAGTTTCTAATAAAAGCATTCAGCATTCTTGTAGCATTTTTCATGCTAGCAAGCAAGTAACATAATATATTTTGTATACAATTATTTAGCCACATAAATATATAGAGCACTTTTCACCCATGGGGCTTCTGCCCATAAAATAAATAAATAAAAGTAACTAAATTATATAACATATTAGGTAAAAATATTACCTATTATGTCTATCAAGGTCATTGGTTATCATAAACAGATTTTACATATAAGTTTCAGCCTATAAAAGATACTGCAAATATATGCATGTGTGTGTATCCATATATATGGAGATAATACTTGAAAAATAATAATAATAAAAGATTTCATGTATTACTGAAACAGATTCATATCACAAAACTTCCTGTCTTTGTAGAGTATGGGTTAGCTCCCTGGAGGGCTTCAGGGTCAGCCAGGATCAGGACAAATTAAAGTCTTTAGTCTTTAGAGGGAGAAGTGAAGGAGGCACGCAAGCTGCCACGAGGCTTGCCAAAGATCTCTCCTGGATTCTGGAGAGTGTGTAATTCTTCCAAGCACATCTCTACAATTACCATGATGTATAAGAAAAATCATATATAAAAGGGAAAAAATGAGATAGAAAACAATATGCAACCAAATAACAATAAAAAGATAAAAAATACTATATTGTGATCCACACTCAGTCCCCACAGTCCTCTCTCTGGGTACACATAACTGTCCTCATTACAAGACACTGAAATTAGCCTGAATCACCTCACTGTTGAAAACTGACTTAGCATGAATTCATGTAAGTTTCTCCAGACCATCCTTCTGATCATTTCTTAGAGACCAGTAATATTCATATACCATAACTTATTCAGCCATTCTCCAACGGAGGAGCATCTGTTCAGTTTCTAGTTTCTTGCCACCACAAAAAGGGTTGCCACAAACATCCTTGCACACATAGCCCCTTTTCCCATTTTTATGATCTCTTTGGGATATAGGCCCAGTTGAGGCACTGCTAGGTCAAAGAGCATGCACTTGATAATGATAGCTCCTTAGGCATGGTTCCAAATTGTTCTCCAGAATAATTTAAGCAGTCAACAACTCTACCAATAGTGCATTAATGTCACAGTTCACCCATATCTCCTCCAACATTCATCACTATTCTTTCCTGTCATTTTAGCTAATCTGAGAGGTGTGTAGTGGTACTTCAGAGTTGTTTTAATTTTCATTTCCCTAATAATAATGATTTAGAGAATTTTTATATGACTATAAATGGTTTTAACTTCTTATCTGAAAATTGAAATGCAGAGTTTCTTAAGGACAGGGCCACAGTGCCATTTTTAGGGTTTGAATAATCTACTTATTCTTATTATGTAAACTTTTCTGTCTTTGAAAATCAGAGGGTTACTATAATCATATGCATTGTTACCTCAAAAGTCAGAAACAGTTCAGTCATGAATTATAATTGGTAAAGCAAAAGAATGCTATTATTACTTAAATTAATTTAGGATTTATGGTATTTTTCCTCCGAGTTATGGCAGAATTTATTACCTTTTGGGACTTTATTGTTTTATATTTAAATTAACAGTTAATAGATGGACATCTCAAGTGTCTTATTGGTACCCACAAAATTTTAAAAATAAACACATAAAAGAAGGTCTCCAACATGGTAGGTGGATCTTCTTGAAATTCATATAATAAATGTTGGCATCATACTGGATGAGAAGATAAGGATGAATTGCAATGTATACTGATGATGGGGATCATAATCATAATGATGAGATCATAGACTTAGTAAGTAAAAAAAAAGAAAAAATTTAAAATAAATTATTCTTCTTACCCATTTCTTGTAAACATTGTGTATGTTTTCACTCTGTGGACTTACACTGAAGTCCAGTTGCTTGTGTAAAAGACACTCTAGGCTCACTCACTCACCAACAGTGGCAATGGGAAATTGGCTCCTGAAAGGAGTGGCAGTTGATACTTTTAAAGTTGTGTGGACATTTCTTCTCCCACAAACTCACAAGTCTATACCAGAGTGATTATTCTTCAATATTAGCTAGCAGATTCAGATCTTCAGTAAAAAGCATTTACTGAAATGGCAAAGCAAAAATGGTAAACATTTCCTGTAAAATCTTGGATACATTTTCCCATAAATGCTTAAGAGTGTATGAAGAAGAATGAAGAATGAATGAGAAGCACAAAGATAGGAGATGGATGTAGTCGTCATCTCATGACTCTAGAAGAGGAGGATTTCAATATTCTTATTTTCTCCAGAACATCCTCTCAGAGGTTTCTGTAGATACTCTCAATGGACAAGTTGTTAAGGGCCAGCTCATATTGTTTAATGAGAAATTTCACCTAGTTGGGTCAGTCATGTGCTGGACTAAATCAAATAAGTTGCTCAACTGCTGCACTAGGTTCTCCTCAAATTCAGTTGAGATATGGTTTTATTTTTTTGAAAGCTGTGGAGAAGTTTGCTTATATTAGCAGGATAATTTCCAAGGATATATACATAAATGACAAGATTGATGCACACATTTCCAAAACTATGCCAGTGTTTTGAAAGAAATGAATGTATGGAAGAGGAAAAGAATCAGAATGCCCTACCAAACTTAAACTCTACAGCAAAGCTTTTAAAACTATGAGTTGTAACCTGGAATCACATGACTGAATGTGAGGATTGTGAAAAATTTGGCAATGGAATAAAGTTTCTGAATACGATAAAATTAAAAATTAATTCAAAATCAAAAGTGTTATGAATCTAAGATCTTTCTTGCAGTATTTGCCCTTGCTCCATCATACAAATTCATTGCAGCATTGGTTCTGAACACCCAACATGCATACTTTTAACTGACATGTCATTATATCACATGACACCAACAAATACTGCCAGAAGCACATCAGCTCAGATTCAAAACTAGAAGCCTACTTTATGTTATGAATTGCAATGTTTTACTGTACATATAACATTTTCTGCTCTTATAGAAACATAAGCATTTAATTACAGCAAGTGAAGACAAAAATATTTTAATAATATTGCTTCACCATCACAGATGTATGTGTATGTAACTGTGAACATCAATCTCTTAAATCAAGCACAAATATATGTAATGTCATAAACAAAAGTGAGAATATATTTGAAAAAAATATTAGCAATATTTATTTATATTTTAGAACAAAATATTTTTTCAGTTATGGAAAAATTGTAGACAAAAGAGATAAAAATACTGATGATAACATGGCAGAGAATTTGCCATCAGGAGTAGTACACCTACATTGACAAGGAAAAAATATGCTCAATCATTTTTTGCAGTATGGATATACTACTCATAATGATGATGGCATGGGAAAATTCCCTTAATTTGTAATAAAATTTTAGTTGCAGAGATGTCATTTAAAAATGTCATCTTAATACCAAGCATGCAATGTACCACAATAAACCAAAGGAATCTTCTGAATGAGTTTTAAAATCTTTAAATAAAGAAAAAAACATATTTACTTAGATCTTATGGAACTTATTATTTAATTGAAAAAATTAAAAAGCCCTACATGATAGAAGATCTGTTACTTTTCACTACCAAAATATCAGAAACAGCTCATGGGGAAAAGTATGAGGATGAAATTTATAAAATTTCTTTATCAAATGATACTGTTTCCAGCAGCCAAAACAACATGTGATTCAATGCACCACAGGAGAAACATAAAAATGACCCATCTGGCTTCAGCACATACTAAACTCTGTCTTGCTCTCAGAAAAAAAAAAAGTTTTTTCATGACAAGGCTCAGAAATAGTGCTTGACTGAAATAAAACACACCCCCTCACCCCCACCCACCCCCCCACACAAATAATTACCAACAGAAGATTTCCTTGAAATTTGCCAGAAAGGATTTTTTGTTTGTTTGTTTGTGGGCAGGGATAGTTAGATCAGGGGCAGGGGAGCACAGCAAGCAGTGAGAGTACAGAAGGCAGCTCACATTGAGCAGACCTGAGGGAGGTGGATTGTGATCTCAGTGGTTTCTGCGTGGAGAACTTTATCACAGTGTGGCTACTTTGCCCTGGCAGAAAGCCATTAGATCAGCAGAGAAGCTATAAACACAGGGGGTAAAGACCATAACTCTGAAAATCTAGGGTCTCTTGGGACCTGGCCATACCCATACAGAGTGACTCAGCACGCTCTCAGAGTCTCAGAGTGCAGACTCAGCACAGGCATTGCTGTCCTGCTAGTGCCTCACTGCTGCCCCCTGCAGTCTATAGAAGAAGCTTGGTAATACCATCGGCCCCCGCCCCCCAAAAGAAAAATCAGACCGCATTTGCTTTTTTGTTAGTCTGTTTTATTTGATTCCTCTTTGACAAAATGAGCAAAAAGTTAAAATGCATTATAACTATTGATAGTTTCTATATGGATAGAGAGCAGACTTTAAACCCTGAGGAGAGTAAAAACAGACTGCCTCCAGATGAATCCCCAAAGTGGGATATGATTTGATCCTCAACACACAATACTTTCAGAGAAGAAATTAGACAGGATTTCACAAGAGAGCTATAAGAAAAATGGGAGGGCAGAGCCAAGATGGCGGAGAAGATACACGCGATTCTGTGAGCTCCCTTCCTCCCTCACTACCAATTAGTTAAATCAGCCTCAAAAATAGCACTGGACTGATAGAAACCACAAGGACTGGAAGCATGACTTACCAGCTGAAGAGAATCTGGAGTTTCAACAGAAAAGGTTAGTTCCTAGGGGAGGAAAAAAAAAGAGGCCAGCACAGACAGTTGGGTGCTGGCACGCTGCGCCAATCGTGCTGGGGAGGGCTCTGGGATCAGAGAAGCCATGGAGATAGAGGAATCTGGCACAGGCTGTTAGCTGTTCTCTGCTTATAAAACAGCAGTTCAGAAGGGAAATCAAGCCACTTTAAAATATAAAGCCAGATACTAGATCCACCCCAATCCTGAGGTGACTCAATAGATCTCGGCACTGTGGGTGTGGCCGACTTAGGCTGTCTGGGCTTTCACCTGGGGGTAGTTAAGAGATTGAAAAGCGGGCAGACATGGCCCAAGGTAACACATAGTGCCTTGCTCGGCTGGAGGCTGTGAACGCAGCCCTGGAAGTCCCAGAGAAGCAGAACCTTTGAAATAGGGACCGCAGTTTCAGGGCAGACACTTCCAGTTTGAGTGCAGGGGCTTTTCACGTCACGAAGCACCAGGACTCAAAGGCCTTTACTGTGTTGCCTTTACTGTTCAGGCTTAAACCTCAGGAAAGTCGCTAGGACACACAGCGCCCTCAAAGCACTGCCATGCTAATCACCTCTGAAGCACTTCCAGGGAGGAGGTGGGGAACTCTCTCCCAGAGCTCTCTCTTAGCTCAGGCAAGGGAGCCACTGCATCCATCCAGTTTGGGAGGAATCTGGTAAAGAAATAAATAAATAATTTCCTACCCAGGGACAGACCCCAAAAGATTTTTTAAATGTGAGTAAAAAGCAAAGAAAAATGATCGATTCCTTCTACACAGAGAAAGAGCGGGTATCCAACCCTGAGGAAGTTAACAGCAGAGAGTCAGCAGATAACAGCCTAAAGGGGAACAATTCCTACCCCCCATCACATAACTCTCTCCTAGAAGAGACTATTAAAAAATTAAGAGAGTTTGAAGAAAAATGTGGAAAGGAAAGAGAATCTATGATAGAGAATAACAACACTCTGCGATTTGAGTTGGAAAAAATAAAGAATTCACAGGAGATGCAGGGAAATAAAATTTGTGAATTAGAAAAAGTTAAAAAATCACAGGAAAGTAGGATTTCTGAATTGGAAAAGATAAAAAAGTCTCAAGAAAATAGAATTTCTGAATTGGAAACAATTCTCTAAAAAAAATTAGGGAAATGGAAAAAAAATGAATAGAGCAAAATAATTCATTTAAAAACGAAATTGGGCATTTACAAAAAGAACTAAAAACTGTGAATGAAGAAAATAACTCCTTAAAATAGAGGATGGAACAAATAGAAATGAATGATTCATTGACACCCAAGAATCAGTCAAACAAAACAAAACAAAAAATAAATAAATAAATAAATAAAAATTAAAAAAAAAAATGAAAAGCTGGAGAATAACGTCAAATACTTACTGGGAAAATCTATAGACTTGGAAAATGGATCTAGGAGACATAATCTGCGGATCATTGGACTTCCCGAAAACTATGACCAAAAAAAGAGCCTAGATTCTATTTTACAGGAAATTATCAAAGAGCACTGTCCAGAGATAATAGAAACAGAAGGGAAAGTAGATGGCGAAAGAATTCATTGAACTCCTTCTGAAATAGACCCTAAAAAAAGAACACCATGGAATATTGTGGCTAAGCCTCAGAATTACCACACAAAGGAGAAAATCTTGCAAGCAGCTAGAAAAAAACAATTTAAATACCAAGTTGCCACAATAAGGGTCACACAAGATCTGGCTGCCTCCACATTAAAAGATAGAAGGGCCTGGAACCTGATATTCTGGAAGGCAAAAGATCAAGGATTTCAACCAAGAATAAACTACCCAGCTAAGGTTAGCATCTTTTTCCATGGAAGAAGATGGTCATTCAATGAAATACAGGAATTCCATATGTTTCTAAGAAAAAAAAAAGACTTAAACAAAAAATTTGATCTACATCCACAAGACTTAAGAGAAACAGAAAAAGGTACACAGAACCCTTGAGAACTATATCTCTGTTGTGGGCATATAGAAAGTACACATGGATAATTTGATTTTACTGATATAAAAGAAAAAAAGGGGGGTGTAGTAAAGGGAAGGGGGTAGTATCAGAAAAAGGGGAAGGAGTGATAAAAAGAGGGAAACTACATCCCAGGAAGAGGCATAGAAAATACACCATATCTGAGGGAATTTAGAGAGGGGGAGAAACATTTTGTGACTCTTACTCTCATCAGAAGAGGCTCAAAGAGTAAATAATTGACATATTTGTTTTTCAGAGAATTCTCTAAAACTTCATTAAAAGGGGGGAGAGGAAAAGGGAAAAGGAAAAGGAGATTAAGGGAAGGGACTTGGAGGGCGGGGGAGGGATACTAAAAAAAGGGAGGGCTGCATGTCACAAGCAGGGTCTATAAATTAAATATTGGGGAAGGGGTTCAGGGGGTCAAGGGAAAAAGCATAATCTGGGGATAATATGATGGCAGCAAATACAGAATTAGTAATTTTAACTGTAAATGTGAATGGGATGAACGCTCCCATCAAATGGAGACAGATAGCAGACTGGATCAAAAATCAGAACCCTACAATATTTTGTTTACAAGAAACACACTTAAAGCAGGGAGATACATGCAAAGTAAAGGTAAAAGGTTGGAGCATAATCTATTATGCTTCAGGTAAAGCCAAAAAAGCAGGAGTAGCTATCCTGATCTCAGATCAAGCAAAAGCAGAAGTTGATCTAGTTAAAAGAGATAAGGGAGGAAACTATATCCTGCTGAAAGGTAGCATAAATAATGAAGTGATATCGATACTAAACATATATGCACCAAGTGGTATAGCATCTAACTTTCGAAAGGAAAAGTTAAGAGAATTGCAAGAAGAAATAGACAGTAAAACTATAATAGTGGGAGATCTCAACCTTGCACTCTCAGATTTAGACAAATCAAACCGCAAAATAAATAAGAAAGAAAATAAAAAGGGAAATAGAACATTAGAAAAACTAGGGATGATAGACCTTTGGAGAAAACTCATTGGCAATAGAAAGGAATATACTTTTTTCTCAGCAGTTCATGGATCCTATACAAAAATTGACCATATAATAGGACATAAAGATCTCAAAATTAAATTTAGGAAGGCAGAAATAATAAATGCCTTCTTCTCAGATCACAATGCAATAAAGGCTACATTCAGTACGAAGTTAGGGGTAAATAGACCAAAAAATAATTGGAAACTGAATAATCTCATTTTAAAGAATGACTGGGTGAAACAGCAAATTATAGAAACCATTAATAACTTCACCCAAGATAATGACAATGATGAGACATCATACCAAAATCTGTGGGATGAAGCTAAAGCGGTAATAAGGGGAAATTTTATATCTTTCGAGGCTTATTTGAAGAAAATAGAGAAAGAGAAGATTAACAAATTGGGCTTGCAACTTAAAAGGCTAGAAAAAGACCAAATTAAAAACCCCCAACCAAAAATTAAACTTGAAATACAAAAATTAAAAGGAGAAATCAATAATATTGAAAGTAAAAAAAAAACTATTGAATTAATAAACCAAGAGTTGGTTTTATAAATCTTTGGTAAATCTGATCAGAAAAAAGAAAGAGGAAAATCAAATTGTTAGTCTTACAAATGAAAAGGGGGATCTTTCCACCAATGAAGAGGAAATTAGAGAAATAATAAGGAGTTACTTTGCCCAACTTTATGTCAATAAATTTGGTAACTTAAGTAAAATGGATAACTTCCTCCAAAAATATAGGCTTCCTAGATTAACAGAGGAGGAGATAAATTGCTTAAATAGTCCCATTTATGAAAAAGAAATAGAACAAGCTATTAATCACCTCCCCAGGAAAGAATCCCCAGGACCAGATGGATTTACATGTGAATTCTACCAAACATTTAAAGAACAAATAGCTCCAATGCTATATAAACTATTTTAAAAATAGGGGATGAAGGAGTCCTACCAAACTGGTAGGTACCAGATATGGTACAGATACCTAAACCAGGTCGATCGAAAACTGAGAAAGAAAATTATCAACCAATTTCCTTAATGAATATAGATGCTAAAATCTTAAATAAGATATTAGCAAAAAGACTTCAAAAAATCATCCCCAGGATAATACACTATGATCAAGTAGGATTCATACTAGGAATGCAGGGCTGGTTTAATATTAGGAAAACTATTAATATAATTGACCATATTAATAATCAAATTAATAAAAAACATATGATCATTTCAATAGATGCAGAAAAAGCATTTGACAAAATCCAACATCCATTCCTACTAAAAACTCTTGAGAGTATAGGAATAAATGGACTATTCCTTAGAATAATCAGGGGCATATATTTACGACTGTCAGTAAGCATAATATGCAATAGAAATAAACTGCAACCTTTCCAAGTAAGATCAGGAGTGAAACAAGGTTGCCCACTATCACCATTACTATTCAATATAGTACTAGAAACGCTAGCCTCAGCAATAAGAGCCGAGAAAGAGATTCAAGGAATTAGAGTAGGAAATGAGGAAATCAAACTATCACTCTTTGCAGATGACATGATGGTATACTTAGAGAACCCCAAAGACTCTGCTAAAAAGCTACTAGAAATAATTCAATATTTCAGCAAAGTGGCAGGATACAAAATAAATCCACAAAAATCCTCAGCATTCTTATATATCACCAACAAAATGCAACAGCAAGAGATACAAAGAGAAATTCCATTCCAAACAAATGTTGAGAGTATAGAGTATTTGGGAATCCATCTACCAAAGAATAGTCAGGAATTATATGAGCAAAATTACAAAACACTTGCCACAAAAATAAAGTCAGATTTAAATAATTGGAAAGACATTCAGTGCTCTTGGTTAGGCCGAGCGAATATAAAATAGATGACAATACTCCCTAAACTAATCTATTTATTTAGTGCTATACCAATCAGACTCCCAAGAAACTATTTTAATGACCTAGAAAAAATAACAACAAAATTCATATGGAAGAATAAAAGGTCGAGAATTGCAAGGGAACTATTGAAAAAAAAAGTCAGAGGAAGGTGGTCTAAGTGTACCTGATCTAAAGCAGTCACCAAACCCATTTGGTATTGGCTAAGAAATAGACTGGTAGATCAGTGGAACAGATTAGATACAAAGGACAAAAAAGGGTACATCTATAGCAATCTAATCTTTGACAAACACAAAGATACCAACATTAGGGACAAAAATTCATTATTTGGAAAAAAAAACTGTTGGGAAAACTGGAAATTAGTATGGCAGAAATTAGATATGGATCCACACTTAACACCATATACCAAGATAAGATCAAAATGGGTCCATGATTTAGGCATAAAGAATGAGATATTAAATAGATTAGAGAAACAGAAAATAGCCTACCTCTCAGACCTGTGGAGGAGGAAGGAATTTATGACCAGAGGAGAACTAGAGATCATTATTGATCACAAAATAGAAGATTTTGATTACATCAAACTAAAAAGTTTCTGTGCAAACAATACTAATGCAAACAAGATTAGAAGGGAAGTAACAAATTGGGAAAATATTTTTAAAGTTAAAGGTTCTGACAAAGGTCTCATTTCCAAAATATGTAGAGAACTGACCCTAATTTATAAGAAATCAAATCATTCTCCAATTGATAAATGGTCAAAGCATATGAACAGACAATTCTCAGATGATGAAATTGAAACTATATCCACTCATAGGAAAGAGTGTTCCAAATCACTACTGATCAGAGAAATGCAAATTAAGACAACTCTGAGATACCACTACACACCTGTTAGATTGTCTAAGATGACAGGAACAAATAACGATGAATGTTGGAGGGGATGTGGGAAAACTTGGACACTGATACATTGTTGGTGGAGTTGTGAAAGAATCCAGCCATTCTGGAGAGCAATTTGGAACTATGCCCAAAAAGCTGTCAAACTGTGCATACCCTTTGACCCAGCATTGCTGCTATTGGGCTTATATCCCAAAGAAATACTAAAGAGTGTAATGGGACCTGTATGTGCCAAAATGTTTGTGGCAGCTCTTTTTGTTGTAGCTAGAAACTGAAAGTTGAATGGATGCCCACCGATTGGAGAATGGTTGGGTAAATTATGGTATATGAAGGTTATGGAATATTATTGCTCTGTAAGAAATGACCAGCAGGAGGAATACAGAGAGGCTTGGAGAGACTTACATCAACTGATGCTGAGTGAAATGAATAGAACCAGAAGATCTCTGTACACTTCAATGCTGTATGAAGAGGTATTCTGATGGAAGTGGATATCTTCAACATAAAGAAGATCCAACTCACTTCTAGTTGATCAATGATGGACAGAAACAACTACACCCAGAGAAGGAACACTAGGAAGTGAATGTAAATTGTTAGCACTACTGTCTATCTACCCAGGTTACTTGTACCTTTGGTATCTAATACTTTATGTGCAACAAGAAAATAGTATTTACACACATATTTTGTATCTACGTTTTATTGTAACACATGTAAAATGTATGGGATTGCCTGCCATCGGGGGGAGGGGGGATAATTTGAAAAATGAATATAAGGGATAATATTATTTAAAAAAATTACTCTTGCATATATACTGTGGAAAAAAATTCTAAATAAAAAAAAAAAGCAGACCTCAAAAAAAATGGGAAAAGGAAAGGGAAACTTGGCAAGAGGGTCTAACTAAGTCATTTAAAGATAGAGTGGATAAAGAAATCAAATCCTTGAAAAACAGAATGAGTTAATTGAAAAAAGCAAAAAAATTCCAAGGATAACAGAATTAGTGAACTGCAAAAAGAAAATAGCTCTCTAAACAATAAAATTGGCAAAATGGAAAAAAAATTCCATTAAAGAAAACAAGTCACTTAAAAACTCAATTGGAAAATTAGAAAAAGAAATAAAAAAGCAAGTGAAGAAAATAAATCATTAAAAATCAGAATTGAACAAATGGAATTGAAAGACTTGAGGAGACATCATGAATCAGTCAAGCAAAACCAAAAAAAAAAAAAAAAAACAACAATGGAAAAAATGTCAAATACCTTCTTAGAAAAAACAACAGACTTGGAAAATAAATCTAGGAGATATAATCTGAGTATTGAACTTCCTGAAATATATGATAAAAAAAAAAAAAAAAGCCTGGACACTATTTTCCAGGAAATTATCAGAGGACTGCTATTGAAAGAATTCATCAATCACCTACTGAAAGGGACCCTAAAATCAAAACTCCAAGAAATATTATGGCTAAATTCCAGAACTATCAGACCAATGAAAAAATACTACATGCTGCAAGAAAAAAATGTATTCCAATATAGAGGAGCCACAATAAGGATTACTCAGGATTTAGCAGCATTCACATTAAAGGATCAAAGGGCCTTGAATCTGAGATTCTGAAAAGCTAAGCAACTTGTTATGTAGCCAAGAATAACTTAAAAATAAAGAATATATTTTATTATAAATAATAAAAATGAGCATTTTTTCCAGGGAAGAAGATGGACATTCAAATGAAATTTCTGATGGAAAAAAAAATCAGAACTAAACAAAAAGTTTGATCTCCAAATACAGGACACAAGAGAAACCTAAAAAGAAAAATAAATCTTGGGAACTCCATTTCTGTTATAAAGATATATAAAGAACACATGTATAATTTGTTCTAGAAAGTATAGGTGGAAAAGAAATTGTACCAGAAAAAGGGTAAAGTGAGAGTACTACATCTCACAAAGAGGCAAAGGTAACCTATTATATCTGAGAGAAATAATGGAGGGGGATGAACATAGTTTGTATCATATTCTCATCAGAATTGGCTTAAAGAGAAAAAAAATTAGATATATTTAATTTACAGTGAAACTTCTCCAACCTAATTGAGAAGTGAGAGGGGAAAAGTAAAAAGGGAATGATTACACTAAGCAGAAAGAAATACAGAAATTGTGAGGAAAGGGGGTACCAAAGGGGAGGAACTCTAAGGTGGGGGGAGGGATCTTAAAAGGGAAAGCTGTGAGAAGCAAATGGAGATCCAATGTTTAATACTGGGGAGGGGAGAAAGGGAGAAGGAAAGAAGAAAAGCATAAACAGGTGTTAACAAGATGGCAAGTAATACAGGATTAGTAATTTTACCCATAAACGTGAATGGGGTAAACTCCCCTATAAATAGGAAAGTGATAGGGGAGAGCTAGGTGGCCTGGTGGATATAGCACCAGCCCTGAATTCAGGAGGATCCAAGTTCAAATCTGATCTCAGACACTTAACACTTCCTAGCTGTGTGACCCTGGGCAAGAAACTTAACCCCAGCCTCAGGAGAAAAAAAAAAAAAAAAAAAAAAAAGAGGAAGGAGATATCAGACTGGATTAAAGGCCAGAATCCTATGTTGTTTACACTTGAAATAGGGCAATACATACAGAATAAAGGAAAAAAGTTGGAGAAGAATCTACTATACTTCAGGTGAAATCAAAAAAGCAGGGGTAGCCATTCTCATCTCAGATTAAAGAAAAGCAAAACTTGATCTAATTAAAAGAGATAAGGAAGGGCACTATATCCTGCTAAAGGATAGCATAGATAATGAAGCAATATCAATATTAAACATATATGCACGAGCAGTGTAGCATCTAAATTCTTGAAAGAGAAATTAAGAGAGCTTCAAGAAGAAATAGACATCAAATCTATAATAGAGGGAGATCTCAACATTGCACTCTCAGAATTGGATAAATCAAATCACAAAATAAATAAGAAAAAAATCAAAGTAAATATAATATTAGAAAAGTTAGATATGATAGATCTTTGGAGAAAACTAAATGGAGACAGAAAGAAATACACTTTCTTCTCAGCAGTTCATGGCAACTATACAAAAATTGACCATATATTAGAACATAAAAACCTCAAATTCAAATGCAGAAAGGCAGAAATTGTAAATGCATCTTTTTCAAATCAAAATGCAATGGAAATTACATTCAGTAGACAGCCAGAGGAAAAATAGACTAAAAAATAATTGGAAAGTAAATAATCTCATACTAAAGAATGATTGGGTGAAACAGCAAATCACAGACATAATTAATAACTTCATCCAAAAAATTATAATAATTAAACATCATACCAAAATGTGTGGGATGCAACCAAAGTGGTAATAAGGGGAAATTTTATATCTCTAGAGGCCTACTTGCATAAATAGATAAAGAGAAGGTCAATGAATTGGGCCTGCAACTAAAAATGCTAGAAAAGGAACAAATTAAAAACCTCCAGTCAAACGCTAAAGTTGAAATTCTAAAAATAAAAGGAGGGATTAATAAAATTGAAAGTAAAAAACTATTGAATTAATTAATAAAACTAAGAGTTGGTTCTATGAAAAAAAAAACAACAACAACAACAAAATAGACAAACCCTTAGTAAATCTGATTAAAAAAGAAAGAGGAAAATCAAATTCTTAGTATTAAAAATGAAAAGGGAGAAGTCACCACTAATGAAGATGTAATTAGAACAATAATTAAGAGTTACTTTGACCAACTTTATGCCAATTAATTCGATAAATTAAATGAAATTGGAAGAATACTTCAAAAATATAGCTTCCCCAGATCAACAGAGGAAAAAGTAAATTGGTTAAATAGTCCCATCTTAGAAAAAGAAATAGAACAAGGTATTAATCAACTCCCTAAGAAAAATTCCCAGAACCAGATGGATTTACATGTGAATTCCACCAAACTTTTAAAGAACAATTGACTCCAATGTATATAAACTATTTGAAAAAATAGGGATTGAAGGAGTGCTACCAAATTCATTGTATGACACGGACATGGTATTGATAACTAAATGAGGTCGGTTGAAAACAGAAAGCAAATTATAGACCAATCTCCCAAATGAATATTGATGCTAAAATCTTAAAATAAAATATTAACAAAAAGATTACAGAAAATAATCCCCATAATAATAAACCATGACCAAGTAGAATTTATATAGGGAATGTAGGGCTGGTTCAATATTAAGAAAACTATTAGCATTATTGAATATATCAATAACCAAATTAACAAAAAACATTTGATTAACTCAATGAGATGCAGAAAAAGCATTTGATAAAATTCAACATCCATTTCTACTAAAAACACTTGAGAGCATAGGAATAAGTGGACTCTTCCTTAAAATAGTCAGGAGCATATATTTAAAACCCTCAGTAAGCATTCTATGTAATGGATATAAACTGCAACCATACCCAGTAAGATCAGGAATTAAACAAAAAGTTACCCACTACGATCATTACTATTCAATATTGTATTGGAAATGCTAGCCTTAGCAATAAGAGTTAAGAAAGAGATTAAAGGCATTAGAGCAGCTAATGAGGAAACTAAATTATTAGTATTTGTAGATGATATAATGGTATACTTAGAGAACCCCAGAGATTCTATTAAAAAGCTATTAGAAATAATTCATAACTTCAGCAAAGTTGCAGGATACAAAATAAATCCACATAAATCCTCAGAGGTTTTATGCATCACCAACAAAATCCAACAGCAAGAGATACAAAGATAAATTCCATTCAAAATAACTGTCTATATCATAAAATATTTGGGAATCTATCTACCAAAGGAAAGTCAGCTATTGTATGAGCAAAATTACAAAATGCTTTCCACACAAATAAAGTCAGATTTAAATAATTAGAAAAAATATTAAGTGTTCTTGGATAGGCTGAGAGAATATAATAAAGTTGACAATACCACCTAAAGTAATCTATTTATTTAGTGCTATGCCAATCAGACTCTCCCAAAAAATATTTTAAAGACCTAGAAAAAATAACAACAAAATTCATATGGAAGGACAAAAGGTCAAGAATTTTAAGAGAATTAATAAAAAAAAAAAAAAAATGAAGGTGGCCTAGATGTACCTGATCTAAAACTATATTATAAAGCAGTGGTCACCAAAACCATTTGATATTGACTAAGAAATAGATTAGTTGATGGTGAAATAGGATAGGTTCACAGGACAAAAGTCAATAACTATAGCAATCTAGTGTTTGAAAAACCCAAAGATCCCAACTTTTGGGATAAGAATTCACTATTTGGGGGTGGAGCCAAGATGGCGGAGAAGATACATGCAATTTTGTAAGCTCCCTTCTTCCCTCATTACCAATTAGTTAAATCAGCCTCAAAAATAACGCTGGACTGATTGGAAGCACGACTTACCAGCTGAAGAGAATCTAGAGTTTCAACAAAAAAGGTTGGTTCCTAGGGGAGGAAGAAAAAAGGCCAGCACAGAAGGTTAGATGCTAGCACACTGTGTTGATTGGGCTGGGGAGAACTCTGGGATCAGAGAAGCCACTGAGATAGAAGAATCTGGCACAGGCTGTTAGCTCTTCTCTGCTTATAAAACAGCAGTTCAGAAGATAAATCAAGCCACTTTAAAATATAAAGCCAGATACTAGAACCACCCCAATCCGGAAATGACCTAACAGATCTTGGCAAGGCTGTGCAGCTGCTTTCTGCTGTCTGGGGTTTCACCTTGGGGTAGTTAAGGGCTTGAACAGCAGGGACACAGCCTGAGGCAACATCTAATCCACACACTGCCGGGCTTGGACTGAGGCTGTGGAACTCAGCCTCAGAAGTCCCAGAGAAGCAGAGCCTTTGAAATAGGGACCTTAGTTTCTGGGCAGACACTTCCAGTTTGAGTGCAGGGGCTTTTCACATCAGCTGCTGATATGCACACCCCATGGGACACTTTGGCTGGGCTTTATGACGCCTTTACTGTTCAGTCATAAACCTCAGGGAAGTTGCTAGGACACACAGCAGGGTCTTTCACTGGGCAACCCTCACAGCACATTCATACTAATCACCTCTGAGGCACTTCCAGGGAGGGGGAGGGGAACTCTCTCTCAGAGCTATCTCTTAGCTCAGACACAGGAGCCACTGCATACATCCAGTCTGGGAGGAAGCTGGTAAAGAAATAAATAAATAAACTTCTTACCCCCAAGGCAGACCCCAAAAGATTTTTAACAATGTGTAAAAAGCTGAGAGAACTATTGATTCCTTCTACACAGAGAAAGAGCGGATATCCTACCCTGAGGAAGTTAATAGCAGAGAATCAGCAGATAACAGCCTAAAGGGGAATGATACCTGCCCCACATCACATAACTCTCTCCTAGAAGAAACTATTAAAAAGTTAAGAGAGTTTGAAGAAAAATGTGGAAAGGAAAGAGAAGCTATGATAGAGCATAACAACACTCTGCAATTTGAGTTGGAAAAAATAAAGAATTCACAGGAGATGCAGGGAAACAAAATTTGTGAATTAGAAAAGGTTAAAAAATCACGGGAAAGTAGGATTTCTGAATTGGAAGAGATAAAAAAGTCTCAAGAAAGTAGGATGTCTTTTCTTTTTTTTTTAATTTTATTTAGAATTTTTTTCTGCAGTATATATGCACGAGTAATTCTTTTTTTTATTCCCTTGTATTCATTTTTCCAAATTATCCCTCCCCTCCCTCCACTCCCTACCCCCTGAGGACAGGCAATCCCATACATTTTACATATGTTACAATATAACCCAGATACAATTTATGTGTGTAAATATCATTTTCTGGTTGCACATTAAGTATTAGATACCAAAGGTATAAGTAACCTGGGTAGATAGACAGTAGTGCTAACAATTTACATTCACTTCCTAGTGTTCCTTCTCTGGGTGTAGTTGTTTCTGTCCATCATTGATCAACTGGAAGTGAGTTGGATCTTCTTTATGTTGAAGATATCTACTTCCATCAGAATATATCTTCATACAACATTGAAGTGTACAGAGATCTTCTGGTTCTATTCATTTCACTCAGCATCAGTTGATGTAAGTCTCTCCAAGCCTCTCTGTATTCCTCCTGCTGGTCATTTCTTACAGAGCAATAATATTCCATAACCTTCATATACCATAATTTACCCGACAATTCTCCAATTGATGGACATCCATTCATCTTCCAGTTTCTAGCTACTACAAAAAGAGCTGCCACAAACATTTTGGCACATACAGGTCCCATTACACTCTTTAGTATTTCTTTGGGATATAAGCCCAATAACAGCAATGCTGGGTCAAAGGGTATGCACAGTTTGACAGCTTTTTGGGCATAGTTCCAAATTGCTCTCCAGAATGGCTGGATTCTTTCACAACTCCACCAACAATGTATCAGTGTCCAAGTTTTCCCACATCCCCTCCAACATTCATCATTATTTGTTCCTGTCATCTTAGCCAATCTGACAGGTGTGTAGTGGTATCTCAGAGTTGTCTTAATTTGCATTTCTCTGATCAGTAGTGATTTGGAACACTCTTTCCTATGAGTGGATATAGTTTCAATTTCATCATCTGAGAATTGTCTGTTCATATGCTTTGACCATTTATCAATTGGAGAATGATTTGATTTCTTATAAATTAGGGTCAGTTCTCTACATATTTTGGAAATGAGACCTTTGTCAGAACCTTTAACTTTAAAAATATTTTCCCAATTTGTTACTTCCCTTCTAATCTTGTTTGCATTAGTATTGTTTGCACAGAAACTTTTTAGTTTGATGTAATCAAAATCTTCTATTTTGTGATCAATAATGATCTCTAGTTCTCCTCTGGTCATAAATTCCTTCCTCCTCCACAGGTCTGAGAGGTAGGCTATTTTCTGTTTCTCTAATCTATTTAATATCTCATTCTTTATGCCTAAATCATGGACCCATTTTGATCTTATCTTGGTATATGGTGTTAAGTGTGGATCCATATCTAATTTCTGCCATACTAATTTCCAGTTTTCCCAACAGTTTTTTTCCAAATAATGAATTTTTGTCCCTAATGTTGGTATCTTTGTGTTTGTCAAAGATTAGACTGCTATAGATGTACCTTTTTTTGTCCTTTGTATCTAATCTGTTCCACTGATCTACCAGTCTATTTCTTAGCCAATACCAAATGGTTTTGGTGACTGCTGCTATATAATATAGCTTTAGATCAGGTACACTTAGACCACCTTCCTCTGATTTTTTTTTCAATAGTTCCCTTGCAATTCTCGACCTTTTATTCTTCCATATGAATTTTGTTGTTATTTTTTCTAGGTCATTAAAATAGTTTCTTGGGAGTCTGATTGGTATAGCACTAAATAAATAGATTAGTTTAGGGAGTATTGTCATCTTTATTATATTCGCTCGGCCTATCCAAGAGCACTGAATGTCTTTCCAATTATTTAAATCTGACTTTATTTTTGTGGCCAGTGTTTTGTAATTTTTCTCATGTAATTCCTGACTATTCTTTGGTAGATGGATTCCCAAATACTTTATATTCTCAACATTTGTTTGAAATGGAATTTTTCTATGTATCTCTTGCTGTTGCATTTTGTTGGTGATATATAAAAATGCTGAGGATTTATGTGGATTTATTTTATACCCAGCAATTTAGCTAAAGCTGTGAAATATTTCTAATAACTTTTATTAGAATCTTTGGGGTTTTCTAAGTATACCATCATATCATCTGCAAAGAGTGACAGTTTGATTTCCTCATTACCTACTCTTATTTCTTTAATCTCTTTCTCGACTCTTATTGCAGAGGCTAACATTTCTAATATAATATTGAATAGTAATGCTGATAGTGGACAACCTTGTTTCACTACTGATCTAACTGGGAAAGATTCCAGTTTATCTCCATTGCATTTTATGCTTATTGATGGTCGTAAATATATGCCCCTGATTATTCTAAGGAATAGTCCATTTATTCCTATACTCTCAAGAGTTTTTAGTAGGAATGGATGTTGGATTTTGTCAAATGCTTTTTCTGCATCTATTGAAATGATCATATGGTTTTTATTAATTTGATTATTAATATGGTCAATTATGCTAATAGTTTTCCTAATATTAAACCAGCCCTGCATTCCTACTTGATCATAGTGCATTATCCTGGGGATGATTTTTTGAAGTCTTTTTGCTAATATATTATTTAAGATTTTAGCATCCATATTCATTAAGGAAATTGGTTAATAATTTTCTTTCTCAGTTTTCGATAGACCTGTTTTAGGTATCTGTACGATGTCTGTGTCATAAAAGGAGTTTGGTAGGACTCCTTCATCCCCTATTTTTTCAAATAGTTTATATAGCATTGGGGCTATTTGTTCTTTAAATGTTTGGTAGAATTCACATGTAAATCCATCTGTTCCTGGGGATTTTTTCCTGGGGAGGTGATTAATAGCTTGTTCTATTTCTTTTTCATAAATGGGACTATTTAAGCAATTTATCTCCTCCTCTGTTAATCTAGGAAGCCTATATTTTTGGAGGAAGTTATCCATTTTACTTAAGTTACCAAATTTATTGACATAAAGTTGGGCAAAGTAACTCATTATTTCTCTAATTTCCTCTTCATTGGTGGAAAGATCCCCCTTTTCATTTGTAAGACTAACAATTTGATTTTCCTCTTTCTTTTTTCTGATCAGATTTACCAAAGATTCATCTATTTTATTGGCTTTTTCATAAAACCAACTCTTGGTTTTATTTATTAATTCAATAGTTTTTTTTTAATTCAATATTATTGATTTCCCATTTTAATTTTTGTATTTCAAGTTTAGTTTTTGGTTGGGGGGTTTTAATTTGGTCTTTATCTTGCTTTTTAAGTTGCAGGGCCAATTTGTTAATCTTCTCTTTCTTTATTTTCTTCAAATAAACCTCGAAACATATAAAATTTCCCCTTATTACCGCTTTAGCTGCATCCCACAGATTTTGGTATGATGTCTCATCATTGTCATTATCTTGGGTGAAATTATTAATTGTTTCTATAATTTGCTCTTTCACTCAGTTATTCTTTAAGATGAGATTATTCAGTTTCCAATTACTTTTTGGTCTATTTACCCCTAACTTCATACTGAATGTAGCTTTTATTGCATTGTGATCTGAGAAGAAGGCATTTATTATTTCTGCCTTCCTAAATTTAATTTTGAGATCTTTATGTCCTAATATATGGTCAATTTTTGTATAGGATCCATGAACTGCTGAGAAGAAAGTATATTCCTTTCTATTGCCATTCAGTTTTCTCCAAAGGTCTATCATACCTAGTTTTTCTAATGTTCTATTTACTTTTTTATTTTCTTTCTTATTTATTTTGCGGTTTGATTTGTCTAAATCTGAGAGTGCAAGGTTGAGATCTCCTACTAATATAGTTTTACTGCAATTCTCTTAACTTTTCCTTTCGAAAGTTAGATGCTATACCACTTGGTGCATATATGTTTAGTATTGATATGGCTTCATTATTTATGCTACCTTTCAGCAGGATATAGTTTCCTTCCTTATCTCTTTTAACTAGATCAACTTCTTCTTTTGCTTGATCTGAGATAAGGATAGCTACCCCTGCTTTTTTGGATTTACCTGAAGCATAATAGATTATGCTCCAACCTTTTACCTTTACTTTGCATGTATCCCCCTGCTTTAAGTGTGTTTCCTGTAAACAAAATATTGTAAGGTTCTGATTTTTGATCCAGTCTGCTATCTCTCTCCATTTGATGGGAGCGTTCATCCCATTCACATGTACAGTTAAAATTACTAATTCTGTATTTGCTGCCATAATATTATCCCCAGATTATGCTTTTTCCCTTGACCCCCCTGAACCCCTTCCCGATATTTAATTTATAGACCCCACTTGTGACATGCAGCCCTCCCTTTTTTTAGTATCCCTCCCCCCTCCCTCCAAGTCCTTTCCCTTATTCTCCTTTTCCTTTTCCCTTTTCCTCTCCCCCCTTTTAATGAGGTGAGAGAGAATTCTCTGAAAAACAAATATGTCTTTTTGTATATGCCTTATTTCTTTTTTAAATGAATTATTTTGCTCTATTGAATTTTTTTTCCATTTCCCTAATTTTTTTTTGAGAATAATTTTCTTTTTCTGATTCAGAAATCCTATTTTCTTGAGACTTTTTTTATCTTTTCCAATTCAGAATTCCTACTTTCCTGTGGTTTTTTAACCTTTTCTAATTCACAAATTTTGTTTCCCTGAATCTCCTGTGAATTCTTTATTTTTTCCAACTCCAATTTCAGAACGTTGTTATTCTCTATCATAGCTTCTCTTTCCTTTCCCCATTTTTCTTCAATCTCTCTTAATTTGTTAATAGTCTCTTCTAGGAGAGAGTTATGTGATGGGGGGCAGGAATCATTCCCCTTAAGGCTATTATCTACTGACTCTCTGCTGTTAACTTACTCGGGTTTGGATACCCACTCTTTCTCTGTGTAGAAGGAATCAATGGTTCTTTTTTGCTTTTACTCATATTTAAAAAATCTTTTGGCGTCTGTCCCTGGGGTAGAAAATTATTTATTTATTTCTTTACCAGCTTCCTCCCAGACTGGATGTATGCAGTGGCTCCTGTGCCTGAGCTAAGAGAGAGTTCTGGGAGAGAGTTCCCCACCCGCTCCCTGGAAGTGCCTCAGAGGTGATTAGCATGGCAGTGCTTTGAGGGCCTAGATTCTATTTTACAGGAAATCATCAAAGAAAACTGTCCAGAGATAATAGAAACAGAAAGGAAAATAGGCATTGAAAGAATTCATCAAGCACCTTCTGAAAAAGACCCTAAAAAAAGAACACCACGGAATATTGTGGCTAAGCTGCAATATTACAACACAAAGGAAAGAATATTGCAAGGTGCTAGAAAAAAGCAATTCGATCTGGCTGCCTCCACATTAAAAGATTGAAGGGCCTGGAACCTGATATTCTGAAAGGCAAAAGATCAATGATTGCAACCAAGAATAAATTACCCAGCTAAGTTTAGCATTTTCTTCCATGGAAGAAGATGGTCATTCAATGAAACAGAGGTATTCCATTTGTTTCTAAGAAAAATACCAGACTTAAACAAAAAATGTGATCTACATCCATAAGACTGAAGAGAAACAGAAAAAGGTAAACAGAACTCTTGAGAACTGTATCTCTGTTGTGGATATATAGAAAGACCGCATAGATAATTGGATTTTACTGATATAAAAAAAGGGGGGGAGTAGTAAAGGGAAGGGGGTGTTAAAAAGAGGGAAACTACATCCCAGGAAGAGGCATAGAAAATATACCATATCTGAAGGAATTTAGAGAGGGGGAGAAACATTGTGTGAATCTTACTCTCATCAGAAGAGGCTCAAAGAGTAAATAATTGACATATTTGTTTTTCAGAGAATTCTCTCTCACCTCATTAAAAGGGGGGAGAGAAAAAGGGAAAAGGAAAAGGAGAATAAGGGAAGGGACTTGGAAGGAGGGGGTAGGGATACTAAAAGAGGGAGGGCTGCAAAAAAATTTCCCAGGACCAGATGGATTTACATGTGAATTCTACCAAACATTTAAAGAACAATTAACTCCAATTCTATATAAAATATTTGAAAAAAAAAAATAGGGATTGAAGGAGTCCTACCAAATTCCTTTTATGACGCAGACATGGTACTGATACCTAAACCAGGTAGATTGAAAACAGAGTAAGAAAATTATAGACCAATCTCCCTAATGAATATTAAGGCTAAAATCTTAAATAAAATATTAGCAAAAAGACTACAGAAAATAATCCCCAGGATAATACACTATTACCAAGTGGGATTTATACCAGGAATGCAGGGCTGGTTTAATATTAGGAAAACTATTAGCATAATTGACTATATCAATAACCAAATTACCAAAAAACATATGATCATCTCAATAGAAGCAGAAAAAGCATTTGACAAAATCCAGCATCCATTTTTACTAAAAACACTTGAGAGTATAGAAATAAATTGACTATTCCTTAAAATAATCAGGAGCATATATTTAAAACTGTCAGTAAACATCATATGTAGTGGTGATAAACTGTAACCTTTCCCAGTAAGATCAGGAGTGAAACAAGATTGAACACTATCACCATTACTATTGAATATTGTATTAGAATCACTAGGCTCGGCAATAAGAGTCGAGAAAGAGATTAAAGAAAATAGAGTAAATAATGAGGAAACCAAACTATCACTCTTTTCAGATCATATGCAGGATACAAAATAATCCACATAATTCCTCAACTTTTTTATCCATCACCAACAAAATCCAACAGCAAGAGATACAAAGAGAAATTCCATTGAAAATAACTGTCAATAGTATAAAATATTTGGGAATCTATCTACCAAAGGTAAGTCAGGAATTATAAATTACAAAACACTTGCCACAAAATTAAAGTCAGATTTAAATAATTGGAAAAATATTAAGTGCTCTTGGATAGGATGAGCAATTATAATAAAAATGACAATCCTCCCTAACCTAATTTTTTTATTTAGTGCTATACTAATCAGACTCTCAAAAGACTATTTTGATGACTTAGAAAAAATACAACAAAATTAATATGGAAGAACAAAAGGTTGAGAATTTCAAGGGATTTAATGAAAAAAAAATCAAATGAAGGTGGCTTAGCTGTACCTGATCTAAAACTATATTATAAAGCAGCAGTCACCCAAACCATTTGGTATTGGCTAAGAAATAGACGAGTTGATCAGTGGAATAGGTTAGGTTCACAGGACAAAATAGTGAATAACGATAGCAATCTAGTGTTTGACAAACCCAAAGATCCCACCTTTTGGGATAAGAATTCATTATTTGACAAAAACTGCTGGGAAAAGTGGAATTTAGTATGGTAAAAATTAGGCATGGACCTACACTTAACACTGCATACCAAGATCAGATCAAAATGGGATCATGATTTAGGCATAAAGAATGAGATAATAAATAAATTAGAGGAACATAGGATAGTTTGCCTCTCAGACTTGTGGAGAAGGAATGAATTTGTGACCAAAGGAGAATTAGAGATCATTATTGATCACAAAATAGATATTTTTGATTACATCATATTATAAAGCTTTTGTACAAATAAAACCAATGCAAACAAGATTAAAAAGGAAGTAACAAACTGGGAAAACATTTTTAAATTAAAGTTTCTGATAAAGGCCTCATCTCCAAAATATATAGAGAACTGATTCTAATTTATAAGAAATCAAGCCATTCTCCAATTTATTAATGGTCAAAGGATATAAACTGACAATTTTCAGATGATGAAATTGAAACTAAATCCACTCATATGAAAGAGAGTTCCAAATCACTACTGATCAAAGAAATGCAAATTAAGACAACTCTGAGATATCACTACACACCTGTCAGTTTGGCTAACATGACAGGAACAAATAATGATGAATGTTGGAGGGGATGTGGGAAAACTGGGACACTGATGCATTATTGATGGAATTGTGAAAGAATCCAACCATTCTGGAGAGCAATCTGGAATTATGCCCCAAAAGTCATTATACTGTGCATACTCTTTGATCCAGCAGTGCTACTACTGGGATTATATCCTAAAGAAATACTAAAGAAGGGAAAGGGACCTGTGAGTACCAAAATGTTTGTTGCAGCCCTTTTTGTAGTGGCTAGAAACTTGAAAATGAATGGATACCCATCAATTGGAGAATAGCTGGGTAAACTATGGTATATGAATGTGATGGAATATTATTGTTCTGTAAGAAATGACCAACAGGTGGAATACAGAGAGACTTGGAGAGACTTACATGAACTGATGCTGAGTGAAATAAGGAGATCATTATACACTTACTGTATGAGGATGTATTCTGATGGAAGTGGATATCTTCAACAAAAAGAAGATCTAATTCAGATCCAATTGATCAATGATGGACAGAATCAACTACACCAAGAGAAGGAACACTGGGAAATGAGTGTAAACTGTTTGCATTTTTGTTTTTCTTCCCAGCTTATTTTTACCTTCTGAAACCAGTTCTTGTGCAACAAAAAAAAAAATTCAGTTCTGCACACATATATTGTATCTGGGATATACTATAACATATTTAACATGTATGACAATGCCTGCCATCTAGGGGAGGGGGTGGAGGGAAGGAGGGAAAAATTCAGAACAGAAGGGAGTACAAGAGATAATGTTGTAAAAAATTACCCATGCATATGTACTGCCAAAAAATGTTATAATTATAAAATTAATAAAAAAAAGAAAATTGGGAGAAAGTTGGCACAATTGTTGATTAAGAGGTTAAGTATCTCAAAAACTAATTTTGTTCCAATAATTTTTTAAGCCTAGCTTTGAATAGCAGGAATTACAATTGGTAGGGACCTTACTAATATTCCATTCCCCCAGTCTTTGAACCTCATATTCAGTTATAGAAAATACAATCTACATCATAAGTATCATTGTAAAAGGCCTAGTTTACTTCCTTAAAACTCTTGAGTTATCCTGTGATAGCACATTTTAAACCACATAAATGGAAACTGCCTCTCCTGAACACAATTTACTGATCTATTTTTGTTTATTCTAATCTATCTTATTATACTTTTTCACATATTGCAATCCAATTCTTTCCTATTCCTGTTTTCCTATTCTCTAATCCTATTCCTATTCTCATCTTTTGTTGTTTTAAATTTGCTTTACATTCATCTTGAATTTAAATTAAAAAGCCTCACCAATCCCAAAGACTATTATTAAATGGCTAGCTTCCTAGAAAAAAATTATAGAACTCAAAAAAGAACTTAAAAAGTCAAATGAGAGTCATTGAGAAAAAAACTAAAAGAAACAAGAAAAGAAATAAATAAATAAGTAAAAACCATCCAAGAAAAACAAGATTATGAAACAGAAGGCAATTGACTAGAAAAGGAGATGACTCTTAAAGCAGAAAGCCATTCTTTTTAAATTAAAATTGGGCAAAGAGAAGTTAGTCAAATTATAAGAGACCAGGAAATAACAAAACAAAATATAAAAAATGAAAACATAGAAGATAATACAAAACCAAAAAAATAAATATAGAAAACTTATGAAGAAAAGAAAACAAGAATAAATGGATTATCTGAAAGCTGTGGCCAAAAAAGAACTTTTATATATTATACAGGAAATAATCAAAGAAAACTGTCCTAAAATTATTGAACATGAAAGAAATTAGAAAAATAAATGCACAAATCACCACATCAAAAAGATCTTTTGTGGAAACCATAAAGACATATTATTGCTAACTTTCAAAACACCCAGATCAAAGAGAAAGTTTACAAGAAATGAAGAAACAATTCAAATATGCTAGAGCTACAAGTAAAGTTATATAGTATTTATCAGCAGTTATAATTAAAGCCCACAGGTCTTGGAGTATTATATACAGACAATCAAAAGGACTAGGTTTGTGGGCAAAAATATCATATCCAGCAAAACTAAGCACAACATTGAATGAAAACAAAACAAAAAAACAAAACAAAACAAAAAAAGGACATTCAATGAATTTGTCAATTTGCTAGATTTTGTCTTTACTAATCTAATTTCAATAGAAAACATATTAAACATATAATAGTCATATTTCAAGAGAATCAATAAGAACAGACTGTTTATATTTTATGTTTTCAATGGCAAACCATATGTTTAACATTGAAATCAGCAACTAGAGAGCTTAAAAGAAAGATTGGGGCACAACTGAGTATGATCTGATTCATAGAATACCAATTATGTTATATGAATGAGGTACAGAAGAATAAATGATACAGACATAGTAGATGAGGGAGGAAGATTGATAGTTCTGAAAACTACTCTTATCAGGAATGGGTTAAAAAAGGGAACAATACACATGGATGTATGTATAGAATTAAGGAAGGATGATTAGATTATTGTGAGTAGGAAAAATGTGTAGATTAATAGGAAAAGGAAAAAAAGGAAGGGAAAGTGTGATAGAATAAGGTGAGATACATATATTGAATCCTTCCTGATGTTTTGCTGGGCACATGACAAAATTTTTTTCTTTTATTTTTCCTTTATTCTCTTTTTTCTTTTCTCTTTTTTAAATTATTATTTTTTATTTATTTTAAATAAATAAATATTTTAATTGCCCTTCATGCTAAATCTCTGCCCTCCCCTTAGACATTAGTTTGCACATATCTTGCATTCATTGATATCTAAATATATTATTTCCCCATTGTAAAATATAAATACCTTAAGAGCAGTGATCACTTCCAGTCATTTCCAAACCATGTTATTATCTTTCAGGCCATCCTTCTTGTGCACTTTCCACTTGAAGTAGGTCTCTAAATTCTGAGATACTGGGCTTTTACAGATTGTTTTTTATATCATAATGCCTAGAACCAGGCTACCACACATTTCCCCGCCACTCCAATATTTTTGCCAAAAATAATCTCAAAAGGAGTACACAAAGTTAGACAGAAATTAAACAACTGACAACAATAATAAAATAATAAACTTATGAAAAGTGCATGGAATTTTTTTAAAAATTAACTATTATCTTATTGAAATATTCTAGAAGCTTAGTATGGGGGAGTAATTGTAAATTAGAAATGTATTAAGTTTATGATACTCAAAAAGTTTGTATGAAATAAAGTCTTCTTCTTTAAAAATATATTTTTTAATGCAGAATGTTGGAGGGGATGTGGGAAAATTGGGACACTGATACATTGTTGGTGGAATTGTGAAAATATCCAGTCATTTTGGAGAGCAATTTTAAACTATGCCAAAGGGTTATCAAACTGTGCATACCCTTTGATTCAGCAGCATTACTGCTGGGCTTATATCCTAAAGAGATTTTAAAGAAGGGAAAAGGACCTGTATGTGCAAGAATGTTTGTGGCAGCTCTCGTTGTAGTATCCAGAAACTGGAAACTGAATGAATGCCCATCAATTGGAGAATAGCTGAATGAATTGTGCTATATGAATATTATGGGATATTATTGTTCTGTAAGATCTGACCAACAGGATTATTTCAGAAAGGCCTGGAGAGATTTACATGAACTTATGCTGAGTGAAATGAGCAGGACCAGGAGATCATTATATACTTCAACAACAATACTATATGATGATCAATTCTGATGGACGCGGCCCTCTCCAATAATGAGATGAGCCAAACCAGTTCCAGTAGAGCAGTAATTAACTGAACCAGCTACACCCAGCAAAAGAACTCTGGAAGTTGACTATGAACCACTACATAGAATTGCCAATCCCTATATTTTTGTCTATCTGCATTTTTGACTTCCTTCACAGGCTAATTGTACTCTGTTTCAAAGTCCGATTCTTTTTGTACAGCAAAATAACTGTTTGGACATGTATACATATATTGTATTTAACTTATACTTTAACATAGTTAACATGTATTGGTCAACCTGCCATCTGGAGGAAGGGGTGGGGGGAAGGAGGTGAAAAGTTGAAACAAAAGGTTTTGCATTACTAAAAAAAAAAAAAAAAAAAAAAAAAAAAAAAAAAAAAAAAAAAGAAAAAGAAGAAGAAGAAGAAGAAGAAGAAGAAGAAGAAGAAGAAGAAGAAGAAGAAGAAGAAGAAGAAGAAGAAGAAGAAGAAGAAGAAGAAGAAGAAGAAGAAGAAGCAACAAATGATGTCTATCTACTGAGAGGGAAAGACAAAAATTTAGAAAGAATCTTACTTTGGCTCTTGTAATTTTTAGTATTATATATTCACAGAATTTGAGAGTTGAAAAGGAACCAACGTTGCCACTATGGTTGCCTTCCCCCATATCACACATTTGAGCAACCTGTTTTCATTAAATCCTAAAACGAGAAAGGAAGGAATCCAACCTTCAAAAAATTGATTTCAAGTCAACCCCAAAACCTTTATGACTTTCTCAAGAAAATATTAGTAACAACCTGTACAACTTTATATGTACATATCTACATATGGACATATACTTTAGTATATGCATATACTAAAATAATCTCCAATGCAACATAATTCTTTTCATTTTTTTTTTACTATCCACATCACTTTTTATCTACAAAAGTGTTATTCTCATTTATACAGCTACTCCACCCAACAGTCACAGAGAAACATATTAGCCTATAAGGAGAAACTCCTTATACTGGAGATAAGGAGAAAATGTCCAATGCAGATTTATCTAAAAAACATATAGCAGGGGAGGGGGGGTGCAGCTGCCTCAGTGGATAGAGCACAAGCCCTGAAGACAGGAGGACCTGAATTCAAATCTGGCCTCTGAGATTTAACACTTCCTAGCTGTGTGATCCCCTATTGCCTCAGAGGGAACAAAAAAACATATAGATAACAATGTGGAATGGAAATCTTAATCTAATTAACTATTGTAATTTAAATTCAGTTCAAAATAATTCAGTGACAACAATAACCATAACAACAACAACAACAACAAGAACAAGGTTTTTTTGAAGTACCAAACTGTTCTGTGTGCTAAGAGTAAAAAATAAAACCAACCAATTTCTCCCCAAGGAGCTCATATTTTACTGGTGGTGTTAAAGAAGTGCACAGATAACTATATATAATGTAATATAGTTCTAATGTAAAGTATTTTGCAACTTTTTAAATATTTTAAGAACCAATGGAAGGCATGGGGTTCTTTTGAGGGAGAGAGGAAAAAGTATCTCAAACTTTGAAAAAATATATATATATTGTTAACAAGGATGGATTAATTAGGAAGTTCCATGAATGAAAGGACTATTCAACTGATAGCCAGCCTGTTCTGTAAATTGCTATCTGGCTGTAGACAATCTAGGGAAAAGGTAAATTGGTCTTCTAAGTGCCAGGGACCTAGGCATGCCAAAACTTGGGTCAATCTGTTGGCAGTTCATCTCATTCTAACTAAGGATTTTGCTCCTTATGCAATCCTACCATGAATGAACACAGCTCACCAGTGTTCAGACTAAATTCAGTCCATCTCTTACACTGAGAATTAATGTTTCTAGCTTTGGCTTAGGCTAAGAACTGAAGCAGAAATTCTCAATTAAAGCTTAGCTGAGACCAAGGGAAGCAAGAGAGGAGATTTTTTCATGTAAATGAGATGGCATTCAATGAATTCAACAGAACTCAAGCAATAATTGAGCAGCAACTAGTTCATACTGTGCCTTTCATCCTCATCTTGCCCTTGGTTAAATTACTATTAGGTTTCATTCTTTTGTGTATTTTTCCCTCATCTTTATTTGTCCATTTTCATTTATAATATATCATTTTCTTATACAAAGATGGGAGATTCAAGCTTCCCCTTCCCAATTGTAAGTGCTTGGGAAATAGATATTAACTCAGTGATTACTATTTTAGCTGTTTGAGGGAGATTATTTATTATAAAGGTGATCTAACATTAAATTATATATACACTTCTTATTTAGCTTAGGGTTAAAACTCACTTCCTTTATTCAGCATTCTAGAATATTGTGTTCTGAACTATTGTTGGCTTGACAGATACAGCATTGAAAGGCAAGAAATAGGATCATAGATTTGTCTATAAGGCACGTGAGAGACATCCAAGTACATACACCTCATTTTTCATATAAGAAAACTAAAGTTAAGAGAAGAGGAAACCCATCAAAAGTCACAGAGGAAATACATGTTGGGGAAAGAGTGATTTGAATTTAGATCTTCTGACTATAGAGGCAGTACAATCTAATCCAAATGTGTTATGGAAGTACAACATTTTCCATAAGAAGGTAAGATGATACAGAAACAATTCAGCTTTTACTGAAATCTCTTCCATATAATCTATAGTTCACCAACACTGATGCTCTTATTGTTCTTCATACACTACACTCTATCTCTTAACTCTGTGCTTTTTTCATACTTTCCTCCTACATGTGGGATATTCTCTTTTCTCACTTATACCTCCTGGATTCCCTGATTTACTTTAAGACTCTGCTCAAATCCTACTACCTGCAGGAATTCTTTCCCAACTTCCCACATTGCTAGTGCATTGCAATCTGTAATGCCAAATAATCATTCTAAGATCTATCTACATCATATACATTTTATATGTATAGTTGTTTGCATGGTTTCTAAAATGATATGGGTTTCTTGAAGCTAATAATTTTTGTTTTGTTTTAACTTTTTTTTATATGCCTAGTATTCAACACAGTGTCTGGCATGCAAATAAATGCCTGTTGACTGTTTGCCAATCTTTCAATTTGATTTTGTGGGGAAAGGAAAATAAAAGTCTCAGGAGTCAAATAAAATGTAAGGGGAAAGGAGAAGGCATAACATTCATTCTTTCATAATTTAAACAGAAGATATTAGTGTGTAGTCAAGTGTTGTATTAAGTAAAATTAATTCTTGCAAAGATATTTTTGGTTTATTTAGAAAGAGATCATGGGTTTATTATGTCACATATTTTAAGCTGAAAATGGACACTGTGTGAAGTAAATAATGAATAAAACACCCTCATTTGATAGATGAGATTAAGAAAGATGAAGTGATTTACCCCAAAACACATAGGTAATGAGGCAATAACAGGAATATGGGTTAAAATATTTCTTTTTATACTATAATTCATGTCTGATTTATTAAATATATCCTATATAAACTGGTCTAATCCATAATGTGTTCTATAAGCACACTTTCCTCTTCTGTAAGACATATTAAAACTAAAATAACTTACCCATAGTCACGTAGCAAAAATGAAAAAGATCCTAGCCCTATTTGTTCTAGACACTGAAGAGTTCAGAGACACATTAATATATGTAGATTTTTAACCAGAATTAACATCAATTGCTTTAAATAATGAATAGATTTAATTATACCTATTATAAAAGAAATTCTCCAGATTCAGAAGCAATCCATATTTTCTGTAGAGGGCTGAAACTCTGAAAAGGTGTGCTTAAATCAGAGAGTGGAGCACTTAAGACTAATTACCTATTCAATGTGAGCTCTATATACATATATTTAGATGAGATGGTGTGTGGTGGCTCTCCTTATCATTGGTGCTTGCTGAATGATTGGTGGTGAGGTAATCATAGGCAAGGATTGGAGGGCTGAGGGAGAGAGATCAGAGTCACTTGGCTGCAAGACAAGGAGGAGAGAGGCTGGGGACTCCGGACTCCAAAATCAAGTTTACTTCTTTGGTAAGGCGCACAATAGCTTGCCTCCCTCCTTCACTTATCCTTCTAAAGACCAAGAAATTTGATTGATCCTTTATCTGACTGATGCGGAGACCCTCCAGGGAGCAGCCTGGACATTATAACTTTATATGCCAAATAGAAATATATCTAGTAGATCAAGTTGAAATGAGCAAATATCAAAAAATAAAGGTACTGACTTGAAATCTGACTATTGTGAAGATCTGAAATTAAAATGGAGCAAGGAATAATTAGAGTACAACTAATAGCTGACAAATATTCTGGAAATATTTAGAAAGCCAGAGGAATTTGATCAATTTAGTAATATATATTTATCAAACCATGATTTCTGAGACATTGTATGACTTAGTATGTACACTGTTTTCAGATACAAAAGATTTTTGTGGACAATCAAGTCAAATAAGGTAGATGTTCTACAAGGTCTGGGAAATGTTAAAATATCTAGCAATTTTCATCCTACCAGTCAATAAACTCATAATTGTCATCATTATCCAAAGCAACATAGTTAAGATTCCAAATCAAGGATTTTTAAAAGTCAGTGAACTTTATAAAAGAAAACAAATGGGAGAGCACTTCCAGCCAAGATGGAGGAGAGGACACACAAACCTACTTAATCTCTATCTTTGCTCTCAGAATGTATTTCAAGACAAGCCTCGGAGTTAATGCTTGACTAGGGGGGAAAAACCCCCACAAAGAATTACCAACAGAAAACATCCTTGAAATTTGCCAGAAAAGGTCTGTTGTTGCTCAGGGTTGGAGATGGCCAGTTCACACTGAGCAGACTGAAGGGGTGAGGGGTGTGATCTCGTTTCTGCAGAAAGAACTTAACCACAATGTGGATATTTTGTCCTGGAAGCAAGCCAAAATCAGCAGAGAAGCTGTAAACATAGGAAGTAAAGACCATAAACCCAAAAAGCTAGGGTATCTCTCAGAACCTGGCCACCCCCATCCAAGTGCCTCAGCAGCTTCTTAGAGCCTCAGAGTCTCAGAATACAGACACAGTGTAGCCATTGCTGTCCTGCTAGTGCATCACTGCTGCCCCCCACAGTCTGTAGAAGAAGCCCAATAATATCATCCAGGCCCCCCCCAAAAAAAGCAGACTGCATTTGTTTGTTTTTTTTTTGTTAGTTTGTTTTCTTTGATTCTTCTCTGACTGAGCAAAAAATAAAAAGGACTCTAACCATTAATAGCTTCTATGGGGATAGAGAGCAGATTTTAAACCCTGACAAGACTAAAAACTGACTATCTTCAGATGAATCCCCAAAAGGGGATATGAACTGGTCCTCAACACACAAAACTCTCTTAGAAGAAATTAAAAAGCAAGAGAGCTAGATTGGGAAAAGGAAAGGGAAGCTTGGCAAGAGAGTCTGGATAAGTCATCCCACTCAAAGATAGAGTGGATAAAGAAAGCAAATACTTGACAAACAGAATTAGTGAGTCAGAAAAAGAAAACAGCTCTTTAAAAAATAAAATTGGCAAAATGGGAAAAAAATTCCATACAACAAAACAATTCACATAAAACTCAATTGGAAGATAAATGATCAAAGGATATGAACAGACAATTTTCAGATGATAAAATTGAAACTATTTCCATTCATATAAAAGAGTGTTCCAAATCACTATTGATCAGAGAAATGCAAATTAAGACAACTCTGACATACCACTACACCCTGTCAGATTGGCTAAGACTACAGGAAAAAATAATGTTGGAGGGGATGTGGGACACATTGTTGGTAGAGCTGTGAACAATTCCAACCATTCTGGAGAGCAATCTGGAATTATGCCCAAAAAGTTATCAAACTGTGCATATCCTTTGATTTCAAAGAAATACTAAAGAAGGGAAAGGGACCTGTATGTGCCAAAATGTTTATGGCATCTCTTTTTGTAGTGGCTAGAAACTGGAAAAATGAATGGATGCCCATCAATTGGACTATAGTTAGGTAAATTGTGGCATATGAATGTTATGGAATATTATTGTTCTGTAAGAAATGACCAGCAAGAAGAATACACAGAGGCTTGGAGAGACTTACATGAACTGATACTGAGTAAAATAAGCAGAACCAGAAGGTCATTATACACTTGAACAACAATACTATATGAGGACATATTCTGATGGAAGTGGATATCTTCGACAAAGAGAAGATCTAACTCAGTTCCAATTGATCAATGATGGACAGAATCAGCTACACCCAAAAAAGGAACACTGGAAAAGGAGTGTAAACTGTTTGCATTTTTGTTTTTCTTCCCAGGTTATTTTTACCTTCCGAATCCATTTCCTCCTGTGCAAAAAAAAAATCAGTTTCAGTTATGCACACATATATTGTATCTAGGATATACTATAACATATCTAACATGTATAAGACTGCCTGCCATCTAGGGGAAGGGGTACGGGAAGGAAGAGAAAAATCTGAACAGAAGTGAGTGTAAAGGATAATGTGAAGGATAAAAAATTACCCATGCCTATGTACTATCAAAAAAGTTATAGTTATAACATTTTTTAATGCCATAAAAATAAAAAAAATTAAAAACTCAATTGGACAATTAGAAAAAGATATAAAAAAGTGAGTGAAGAAAATAATTCATTGAAAATCAGAATTGAACAAATGGAAGTGAATGACTCAAGGAGACACCAAGAATCAATCAAGCAAAATCAAAAAAAATTAAACAATGGGAAAAAATGTCAAATATGTTCTTAGGAAAACAACAGACCTGAAAAATAGATCTAGGAGAGACAATCTGAGAATTATCAAACTCCCAGAAAAATATGATGAAAAAAAAAGAGCCTGGACACTATTTTCCAGGAAATTATCAAGAGAACTGCCCAGAAGTTAGAGACACAGAGGGTAAAATAGACATTGAAAGAATTCATCAATCACCTATTGAAAGGGACCTTAAAATCAAAACTCCAAGAAATATAGTGGTTAAATTCCAGAACTATCAAACCAAAGAAAAAATATTACAAGCTGCTAGAAAAAATCATTTCAAATATAGAGGAGCCACAATACAGATTACCCAGGATCTAGCAGCATCCACATTAAAGAATCAAAGGGCCTGGACTCTAATATTTCAAAAAGCTAAAGAACTTTGCATGTAGCCAAAAATAACTTACCCAGCCAAAAATGAGCATTTTTTCCCCAGGAAACAAGATGGACATTCAACAAAATAAGTGAATTTCATCTATTTCTGATGAAAAAACTGGAACTAAACAAAAATATAGAAATCCAAATATAGAACTCAAGAGATTCCTAAAAAGGTAAAAGAAATCTTGGGAACTATATATTTCTGATATAAAGATATGTAAAGAACACATGTAATTTGTTCTAGAAACTAGAGGTGGAAAGGAAATTGTACCAGAAAAAAGGTAAAGTGAAAGCACTACATCTCATGAAGAGGCAAAGGTAACCTATTATATCTGAGAGAAAGAATGGACGGGGAAGAACATAGTGTATATCATATTCTCATCAGAACTGACCTAAAGAGAAAAATATTAGACATATTCGATTTATGGTAAAACTCCTTTGACTTCATTGAAAAGTGGGAGGGGAAAATTGAAAAGGGAAGCAGTAAGCTAAGTGAAAAGGAATACAGAAATTGCATAGAAAAGGGGTAAAATAGGGGAGGAACCCTAAAGTGAGGGGAGGGATACAAAAAGGGACGGCTGTGAGAAGCAAGTGGCGCTCACAAGTTTAATACTGGGGAGGGGAGAGGAGACATGCATAAGCATGGGTTAACAAGATGGCAATTAATATAGAATTAGTAATTTTAACATAAATGTGAATGGGGTAAACTCTTAAATAAAGAGGAAGCAGTTAGCAGACTGGATTAAAAGCCACAATCCTACAATATATTGAAACACACCTGAAGCAGGGTGATACATACAGAATAAAGGTAAAAGGTTGGAGCAGAATCTATTATGCTTCAGGTAAAGCCGAAAAAAGCAGGTTTAGCCATCTTCATTTCAGATCAAGCAAAAGCAAAATTTGATCTAATTAAAAGAGATAAGGAAAGTCACTATATTTTGCCAAAGGGTAGCATAATGAAGCAATATAAATGTTAAACATATTTGCACCAAGTAGTGTAGCATCTAAATTCTTAAAAGAGAAATTAAGAGAGCTTCAAGAAGAAATAGACAGCAAAACTATAATAGTGGGAGATCTCAACCTTGCACTCTCAGAATTAGATAAATCAAACCACAAAATAAATAAGAAAGAAGTCAAAGAGGTAAATACAATACTAGAAAAGTTAGGTATGTTAGATCTTTGGAGAAAACGAAATGGAGAAAGAAAGGAGTACACATTCTTCTCAGCAGTTCATGGAACCTATACAAAAATTGACTATATATTAGGACATAAAAACCTCAAAATCATATGCAGTAAGACAGAAAGAGTAAATGCATCCTTTTCAGATCACGATGCAATGAAAATTGTATTCAATAAAAAGCCAGGGGAAAATAGACCAAAAAAAATTGGAAAGTAAATAATCTCATACTAAAGAATGATTGGGTGAAACAATAAATCATAGACATAAGTAATAACTTCAACCAAGAAAATGACAATGAGACATTATACCAAAATGTATGGGATGCAACCAAAGCAGTAATAAGGGGAAACTTTTTATCTCTAGAGGCCTACTTACATAAAATAGAGAAAGAGAAGGTCAATGAATTGGACTTGCAAATAAAAATGCTAGAAAAGGAACAAATTAAATACCCCCAGACAAACACTAAACTTGAAATTCTAAAAATAAAAGGAGAGATTAATAAAATTGAAAGTAAAAAAAAAAAACTATTGAATTAATTAATAAAACTAACAGTTGGTTTTATGAGAAAACCAACAAAATAGGCAAACCTTTAGTAAAGCTAGTTTAAAAAAGGAAAGAAGAAAATCAAATTGTTAGTCTTAAAAATGAAAAGGGAGAACTTACCATTAATGAAGAAGAAATTACAGCAATAATTAGGAGTTACTTTATACCAATAAATTTGATTACTTAAATGAAATGGAAGAATACCTTCAAAAATATAGGTTGCCCAGATTAACACAGGAAGAAGCAAATTGTTTAAACAGTTCCATCTTAGAAAAAGAAATAGAACAAGCTATTAACCAACTCCCTAATAAAAAAATCCCCAGGACCAGATGAATTTACATGTAAATTCTACAAAACATTTAAAGCACAATTAACTCCAAAACTATTTAAACTATTTGAAAAAATAGGGATTGAAGGAGTTTACCAAATTTGTTTTATGACACAGATATGGCACTGATACCTAAACCAGGTAGTTTGAAAACAGAGACAGAAAATTATAGACCAATTTCTTTAATTGATATGAATGCAAAAAATTTAAATAAAATATGAGCAAAAATAGATTACATTAAATCATCCCCAGGATAATACACTATGACCAAGTAGGATTTATACCAAGAAAGGAGGGTTGGTTCAATATTAGGAAAACTATTAGCATAATTGACTATATCAATAATGAAATTAACAAAAACCACATGATCATATCAATAGATGCAGAAAAAAAGCATTTAACAAAATCCAATGTCCATTCAGGCAAAAAAAAAAAAAAAAACACACTTGAGAGTATAGAAATCAATGGACTTTTCCTTAAAATAGTCAGGAGCATGCATATATTTAAAACTCTCAGTAAGCATCATATGTAATGGAGATAGACTGGAACCTTACCCTGTAATTTCAGGAGTGAAACAAGGTTGCCCACTATCATCATTACATTAGAAATGCTAGCATCTGCAATAAGAGTTGAGAAAGAGATTAAAGGAATTAAAGTGGGTAATGAGGAAATCAAATTATCACTCTTTGCAGATGATATGATGGTATACTTAGAGAACCCCAGTGATTCTACTAAAAAGCTATTAGAAATAATTCACAACTTTAGCAAAGTTGCAGGATACAAAATAAATCCACATAAATCATCAGAATTTTTATACATCACCAACAAAATCCAATAATAAGAGATACAAAGAGAAATTCCATTCAAAATAACTGTCAATAGCATAAAACATTTGGGAATTTATCTACCAAAGGAAAGTCAGGAATTATATGAGCAAAATTACAAAACACTTTCCACACAAATAAAATCAGATATAAATAATTGGAAAAATATTAAGTGCTCTTGGATAGGCCGAGCAAATATAATAAAGATGGCAATACTCCCTAAACTAATTTATTTATTTAGTGCTATAACAATCAGAATCCTTAGAAACTATTTTAATGACCTAGGAAAAAATAACACCAAAATTCATATGGAAGAACAAACGGTTGAGAATTTCAAGGGAATTAATGAAAAAAAAAAAAAAAAAAGCAAATGAATGTGGCCTCTCTGTACTTGATCTAAAATGGTATTATAAAGCAGCAGTCACCAAAACCATTTGTTATTGGGTAAGAAACAGACTAGTTGATCAGTGGAATAGGTTAGGTTCACAAGAGAAAATAGTCAATTACTACAGCAATCTAGTGTTTGACAAACCTAAAGATCCCAACTTTTGGGATAAGAATTCATTATTTCACAAAAACTGCTGAGAAAACTGGAAATTAGTATGGCAGAAATTAGGTATGCACCCACACTTAACATCATATACCAATATAAGGTCAAAATGTGCCCATGATTTAGGCATAAAGAACAAGATCATAAATAAATTAGAAGAACATAGGATAGTTTATATCTCAGACTTGGGGAGGAGGAAGGAATTTGTGACCAAAGAAGAACTAAAGATTAATATTGATCACAAAATAGAAAATTTTGAATACATCAAATTAAAAAGCCTTTGTACAAACAAAACTAATGCAAACAATATTAGAAGGGAAGCAACAAACTGGGAAAACATTTTTTTCAGTTAAACATTCTGATAAAGGCCTAATTTCAAAAATGTATAAAGAATTGACTCTAATTTGTAAGAAATCAAGCCATTCTTCAATTGATAAATGCTCAAAGGATATGAGCAATTTTCAGATGTTGAAATTGAAACTATTTCCACTCATATGAAAGAGTGTTCCAAATCAATATTGATCAGAGAAATGGAAATTAAGACAATTCTTGTCAGGAAAAAATAATGATGAATGTTGGAGGGGCTGTGGGAAAACTGGGACACTGATGCATTGTTGGTGGAGCTGTGAAAGAATCCAACCGTTCTGGAGAGCAATCTGGAATTATGTCCAAAAAGTTTGGACATGCCCTTTGATCCAGCAATACTACTACTGGGCTTATATTCCCAAATAAATAATAAAGAAGGGAAAGGGACCTGTAAGTGCTAAAATGTTTGTGGCAGCCCTTTTTGTAGTGGCTAGAAACTGGAAAATGAATGGATATTCATCAATTCGAGAATGGTTGGATAAATTGTGGTATATGAATGTTATGGAATATTATTTCTCTGTAAGAAATGACCAGCAGGATGAATACAGAGAGGCTTGGAGAGACTTACATCAACTGATACTGAGTGAAATGAGCAGAACCAGGAGGTCAATATACACTTCAACAACAATACTGTTTGAGGATGTACTATGATGGAAGTGGATATCTTCAATAAAGAGAAGATCTAATTCAGTTCCAATTGATCAATGATGGACTGAATCAGCTACACCCAGAGAAGGAACACTGGGAAATGAGTGTAAACTCTTTGCATTATTTTCTTCCCAGGTTATTTTTACCTTCTGAAACCAATTCTTCCTGTGCAAGAAGAAATTCAGTTCTGCACACATATATTGTATCTAGGATATACTATAACATATCTAACATGTATAAGACTGCCTGCCATGTAGGGGAGGGTGTAGAGGGAGGGAAGGGAAAAATCTGAACAAAAGTGAGTGCAAGGGATAATGTTGTACAAAATATGTACTATCAAAAAAAATATATAATTATAAAATAAAGAAAAAATATGTGAAAAGCATATTTTATATTTGCTAATAGTTTGTTTACTTTGTTATCTTATATGTATATATATATAATGGATTTTTCATATATATATATATAATGGATTTTTCCCTAATCATATGTCAACATAATTTGTAGCATTTATTTTTACAAAATTTTGAATTCCAAATTTTCTTTCCCCACTTCCTAAAATGGTAAGCAATTTGCTATAGATTGTACATGTGTTATCATGTAAAATATATTTCCATGTTAGGCAATATCATGAAAGAAGAAACAGTTCAACAGAGGAAGAAACATAATAAATAAGTAAGTTTTAAAATGCATTGATCTGTATTCAGAAATCCATCAGTTCTTCATCTGGATGTAGCTAGCATTTTTCTTCTTGAGTCTTTTACACTTTTCTTAGATCATTTTATTGCTGAGGAGAGATGAGTTTTTAATAGTTGATCATCACACAATCTTGCTGAAGCTATGTACAGTGCTTTCCTGGTTTTGCTCATTCTACCTTTCATCAATTTCTATAAACCATACCATGTTTTTCTTTTTTTTCAATATTTTAATAGTTTTTATTTACCAGATGAGTAATTTTACAACATTGACAATTGACAAATCTTTTGTTCTAATTTTCCCCTCCTCCCCTCCCCCAGATGGCAGGTTGATCAATATATGTTAAATATGTTAGAGTATAAATTAAATACAGTATATGTATACATGTCTAAACAGTTGTTTTGCTGTACAAAGGGAATCGGACTTTGAAATAGTGTACAATTAGCCTGTGAAGGAAATACAAAATGCAGGCTGACAAAATTAGAGGGATTGGGAATTCTATGTAGTGGTTCATAATCATCTCCTAGAGTGCTTTTGCTGGGTATACTGGTTCAGTTCATTACTGCTCTATTGGAACTGATTTGGTTTATCTCACCATTGAAAATGGTCACATCCATCAGAATTGATCATCATATAGTATTGCTGTTCAAGTATACAACGATTTTCTGGTCCTGCTCATTTCACTCAGCATCAGTTCATGCAAGTGTCTCCAGGCCTTTCTAAAATCATCCTTCCGATCATTTCTTACAGAACAATAATATTCCATAATATTAATATACCACAATTTATTCAACCAATCTCCAATTGATGGGCATCCACTTAGTTTCCAGTTTCTGGCCACCATAAGAAGGCCTCCACAAACATTCTTGCACATGCAGGTCCTTTTCCCTTCTTTAAGATCTCTTTGGGATATAAACCCAGTAGCAACACTGCTGGGTCAAAGGGTATGCACAGTTTGATAAATTTTTGAGCATAGTTCTAAATTGCTCTCCAGAATGGCTGGATGTATTCACAGTTCCACCAACAATGTATCAGTTTCCCTGTTTTCCCACATCCCCTCCAACATTCTGCATTATCTTTCCCTGTCATTCTAGCCAATTTGGCAAGTGTGTAGTGGTATCTCAGAGTTGTCTTAATTTGCATTTCTCTGATTAATAATGACTTGGATCATCTTTTCATATGCTTAGAAATAGTTTCAATTTCTTCATCTGAGAATTGTCTGTTCATATCCTTTGACCATTTATCAATTGTAGATTGGCTTGATTTCTTATAAATTAGAGTCAATTCTCTACATATTTTAGAAATCAGACCTTTATCTGAACCTTTGACTGTAAAAGTTTTCCCAGTTTATTGTTTCCCTTCTAATCTTGTCTGCATTAGTTTTGTTTGTACAAAAATGTTCAATTTTATATAATCAAAGTTTTCTACTTTGTGATCAATAATGATCTCTAGTTCTTCTTTGGACATAAATTCATTACTCTTCCAAAAGTCTGAGAGGTAAACTATCCTATGTTACTCTAATTTATTAATAATTTAATTCTTTATTCCTAGGTCCTGAACCCATTTTGACCTGACATTGAAGTACAGTGTTAAGTGTGAATCAATGCCTAGTTTCTGCCATATTAATTTCCAATTTTCCCAGCAATTTTTGTTAAACATTGAGTTCTTATCCCAAAGGCTGGGGTCCTTCGGTTTGTCAAACCCTAGATTATTAGAGTTATTGATTATTTTGTCCTTTAGACCTAACCTATTCCACTGATCAACTAGTGTATTTCTTAGGCAATACCAAATGGTTTTGGTAACCACTGCTTTGTCTTATAATTTTAGATCTGGTACAGCTAGGCTACCTTCATGTGATTTTTTTTTTTATTAATTCCCTTGAAATTCTTGACCTTTTGTTTTTCCATATGAACTTTGTTGTAATTTTTTTTCTAGGTCATTAAAATAAATTTTGGGAGTCTGATAGGTATAGCATTAACTAAATAGATTAGTTTAGGTAGTATTGTCATCTTTATTATATTTGTTCACCCTATCCAAGAGCATATACTATTTTTCCAGTTGATTAGATCAGAATTAATTTGTGTGGAAAGTGTTTTGCAGTTTTTTTCATATAGTTTCTGATTTTCCCTTGGCAGATAGATTCCTAAATATTTTATACTATTGGTAGTTACTTTAAATGGAATTTCTCTCTGTAACTCTAACTGTTGGATTTTGTTAGTGGCATATAAGAGTGCTGATGATTTATGTGGGTTTATTTTGTATCCAGCAACTTTACTAAAGGTATGGATTATTTCTAATAGCTTTTTAGTTGAATCTTTGGGTTTCTCTATGTATACCATCATATCATCAGCAAAGAGTGATAATTTGGTTTCCTTATTACCTACTCTAATTCCTTTAATCTCTTTCTCCCCTCTTATTGTCAAAGCTAGCATTTCTAATACCATATTGAATAGTAATGGTGATAATGGACAACCTTGTTTCACTCCTGATTTTAATGGGAATGGTTGCAATCTTTCCCCATTACATCTGATGCTTATTGATGCAAACCACGTTTTTCTAAAATCATTTTTTTCATCATGTCTTATGGAATGATGGTATTCAATTATATTCATATATGATAGCTTGTTTGGCCAATCCCCAACTTATGTGTATTCCCATAATTTCTAAATTTTTGCTACCTTGAAAATGGTTATTAAAAATGATTTTGCACATATATGTCCTTTCCTTTTTTACATTGCTTTGGATGACAGATAAAATAGTGGTATTGATGGATCAAAGAGTATGTAAAGCTTAATTGCCCTATAGATATAGTTCCAAATTGCTCCCTACAATGGTTGAATTAATTTACAATTCCAGTGCATTAGTGATCCAATTTTCCCACATCCTATCACATATTTATTGTTTTCCTTTTGTATCATATTAACCAATCTGATGCATGTAAGATGGTACCTCAGAGTAGTTTTACTTTGCATTTCTCTGATCAAAAAGGATTTGGAGTACTTCTTCATATGCTTATAAATGGCTCTAATTTTTCATCTGAAATTGCCTGTTAATATCATTTGACAATTTATCAATTGAAGAATGTTGATATTCTAATCAATTTGACTCTGTATTTTGAGAAATGAGGTTTTTATCAGAGATACTTGCTATAACGATTGATTCCCAGCTCTCTGCTTTACTTCTTATCTTGGTTGCATTGATTTTGATTGTACAAAAGCTTTTTATTTTATTATAATCAACATTTTCTATTTTACATTTTGTTGAGCTTTCAATCTATTGTCATGAATTCTATCCTTCCCCATATATTCCTTGCTCTTCTAATGGGTTTATGGTGTCACACTTTGTATCTAAATCATGCACCCATTATGATTTCTTGGTGTAGGGCTTTCAAATGTTAGAGCACTATATAAGTCTTAGTCTTAACCTGGTTTGTATGCTTTTGTTTTCCAATTTTCCTAGCAATATTTCTCAAATAGTGAGTTCTTATTGCAAAGACGAGGGTTTTGAAATTTGGCTATCATGTAACTAGAGGTTTTCTTCATAGGTGATGCTTAGTGTTTTGTTTTGTTTTTCTATTTTCCCTCTTCTAATCTTTCAGGACAATTTTCTTTAATTATTTTTTTTCTTTATATCAAGATTAGTTTGTTTTTTATTGCAGTTTTCAAGTATTTTCATCTTTTCTTGATCTGTTCTCCATTTTTGGGGGGAGATGTCTCACATTCTCTTCTATTTTTTTTTTCATTCCGTATATTTTATTTTTTCATTCCTGTTGGGACCCTGGATCTCTTAGAATCAACCAGAGTCAGGATAATTAAAAGTCTTTATTCTTGGTCTTTTGTGGTTCAGTCCCTTTCATATTCACAGTTATGATTATCAGTTATGTATTTCCTCAATCCTGTTTTCTCCCTGTATATACTTTCTTTTCAGACCACAGTGCAATAAAAATTATATTCAATAAAGGGCCAGGGAAAGATAGGCTAAAAACAATTGGAAATTAAATGATCTAATTCTAAAGAATGAGTGGATCAAAAAACAAACCATTTCTAGAGAAAGAACTAAATGAAATATAATTTTCTCATTTTCTTTTTTCTTTTATTTTTGTGATATGGCCAAATTGGAAATATATGTATAATTTCTATTTTTCTATTCTTCTAAGTGGGTAGAGAGGAGCAGGAGGGAATAAGATAATTTGGAATTCAAATTTTAAAAAGAAAATAATGTTTAAAATAAATACTATTTTTTAAAGATGGCAAAGAAGTATAGCAAATGTAAGTATAGTCTAAATAAAATAACACATCTCACCATGGAGAGTGTTCAAGGATCTTTACTCAAGTACTCAGATGGATTTTGTGGTATATTTCTAGGGAAAACAAACAGACTTTTGAATTAGGTCAATTGGTTTCAAGTACTTTCACTTTCTACTCAAGCCACTGTTATGATCTGCTTCATAGGGTTGATGTCAACTCCAAATGAGAATGGAAAATGGGTCATAAACGTAGATTAGTGAGAAACTCCTGGTGTTATACATTTCAGAGGTAGAATCTGAACTAATGTTATCCTGATTCAAGTTTTTGCATTCTGCCAGACTGCCTTTTCAAATGTTAGAGCACTATATAAGTCTTAGTCTGTTTTTCTTGTTGTTGATATTTTCTTATCACTACTATCATTGATATTCATATTTTTTCTCATGTGGCATTTTAAAAGAAATAGAACTGGGGAAAGTTGCTATCCTTCTATTGTTCTATTCTATGTTGTAATCTGTGCATTCTTGAACAATTAAATTTTTAAAACCCCTACTTTTCAAAATATTCTTTGTATATCAAATTTAAAAATCATTAATAATATTTAACTCACTATTAATTATAGAAATAGTTAATATTTATTCTTCAAAGAAGAATAAGAAAAGACTGTTATAAGAAAGTAAAATTCTGTTTGGTACAACTTGGTTTTTAAAGATATATGAGTGGATGGTGGTGTGACTGTATATATTATCTATTTGTATCATCTATATATCTTTTTGCTTTCTTCTATGCATTTTAAAAATGTTTTAGTCACACTCACATTTTTATGGATCGGTATCTTCTTATCTACCCAATTCCATCCAAATAGCAAGTCTTGTCTTATAACAAATACATTTAATCTAGCAAAATCCATGAACACTTTAGCCATGACAGCTCCTTTTATGTAAATGATTTAAAATGTTAAAATGTATGCTCATCTTCTGTAGACTCACTCAAAGCATCTTCGGGAGAACTCCAGTAGTAAACAGATTACTATCTGTACTTTATCCTGTTCACATAGTTTTATTGTGCTTTTTAATTACTTCTGGTAAGCCTTTTAATAAAGTTTTTGATTATTTGGTATGTCAAAATCTGCTAACAACATTCTCCTTAATTTTATGGATCAATAATATTATTCCTGTTGTTATTGGAATAATCATAACTTTTGACCCAATTATTTACAAGGCAAATTGCCAGACATTTCAAATTGTGGTTCTGTTTTTTAAATCAATTTAGTTTATGAAAATTGTAGACAGAGCCATCGTTTAGTTCTTCAATAATGCTGTCTCATTTTATTCAACTAAATCTCTGGACTTATTCAACCTACTAAGGATGCCCTGAAACACTTTCTTTGGAGAAATTCTACAGCAAGATCTCTCAGGTTATTAATAACTTAGCAGTCATTCCATATTGATCACAAGGTATCATTCTCACTGATTTACTAATAGAGTTCTGTCTCAAGATCTGCCCGAATATTTAAAAGACAAATAAGGTATGTTCCCTGGGTGCAGCACTCTGTCTGAACTACCTCTCCTTTTATTTTCACTACAGTAATAATTGTGTGCTAGAGATTATATAATTGAACAAAGATGGGCTTCTATGACTACAATGTAAGTCACAGGCCCTCCTTTTTGCAAAAACTAGAGTTATAGAAGGAAGAATGTGGAATCACCATCTCACTAAATATTAAAAAGCTTCCCAGATAGGAAGAATGCACAAATAGATTAACAAGAAGTGAGCATTAGAAACTTATTTTCTGGAAATATCTAGCATTGATCTTTCATCTATTCCCCTAACATTTGCCAGATCAACAAAGTGAATGAAACTGAAATTGCTACATTATAGTCATCTAGTATTTCTATGCTATGAAAGTTTTTTGAACAAAACAATGATTTCCCCCCTACTTTTATGAGACTCAAATGAAATAGCATATCTAAAATGCTTTGTAAAATCTAATATGCTATATAATTTCTAATTATTTTGTACCACTTCACTTTCTATAATTTTATGTCTCAATTATTTCAATACTGGAAAATCATGTTCAAGACATTTTAGGGAGTTCGCTGTTTATTGAAACCTAACATAACGCTTATTACATTCATAATAGATAATGCAGCAGACAGAACCATTCTAAATCGTTATAATTAATAGGGAAAAAAATCAATAGACTTGGAGTAAAAAATAATAGAATGCTAATAATAACAATATTTCTTTAGCATTTTGGGAGATTTGAAATGAGTTTTACATATTTGTATTCATTCAAGAGCTGCAAGACTCTGTGATGGGACAGTATTATCCCCATCATTAGAGATCAGTATACTTAGGCACAGAGAGTTTAAGGTGACTTTCCATGGGTTAAATTACTAGTAAATGATTCAACTTCAGTACTTTATCCCCTTTGCTACAATATAGGTTTGTCTTTTGATTTTCAATTTTATTGGATTTGTGACTGGAGAAGTCATATAACCTTTCTCAGCCTCTGATTTTTTATTTGTAAAATGAATTGATAATACATAAACTAACAAGACAGCTGTTGTGTTGTGGAAAGCATATTAGCTTTGAAATCAGAAGGTAGAGGAATGTTACTTATCTGACACTATGTAACCTTGGACAAGCCACTAAATCTAAGCTCCCGTTTTCTTATCTGTATAATAGTGAAAATAATACTTACTTTTCCTACCTCATAGTATTACTATGAAGAGCAGATGTGATAATTTATTTAAGCTAGGAAAACTTATATAAATTTCAGTCACTTTTATTGTTATGATTTATTTTGAGAATACCTCCTTCTTTGCATATAGATCCTGAGATATGGAAATAACAAGGAAATCTCAAAGATACATTCGAAGGCACATGTTTAATTAAGGTAGAATCTTGGTTCATTACTGACTGATCAGTTTAGGCTAGATCTTCTGTTCCTTCTGATCAGTTACATGCAAATACATTTCAAATGATCATCCCACTAGGGGTCTCTGTTCTCCCAGGAACATGCAAATAAGACACTTCATCCTGGGATCAGACCAGAGAGGGAGGTCTCTGGGCACAATAGGTAAATATACACATAGAGTAATAAGTGACAAAGTTCCCAGTCTAATAGAAGCAGAGCATTCCCTGGAGTCCTAAGCCTTATCCAACTTTTCATCAAGCAGTTCCTTTTCCACAATGAATTGCTTGAGCAATGACATTAAGGCAAGAGGAACAGATCCCCATAAGATAACTAAGACCAAGATGTCCCTGCTGATAGTTTCAATAAGATAACCTGATTGCTTTCAATGGGACTAAACTAGATGATAAGGATTTTTCTATTACATTTATGTATATTAAAATCCCTTGGTCCTAACATCCTTGGCAACCATTTCTGTTACCTATCCTTGAAAAATAATATTGTAGGAACATTTTTATCTTAGGAAGGGTTGTGTGTTAGGGGGAGGTCTCTTTTAACAAATGCTGACAGTAGCTTTAAGTTTTTAATTAACATCTCAGGGTTGCCAAATTGTTTAGAAGGTTTAAATTCCATCAATATTAGTTATTCAAACAAATGCACATAATTTGTTTCCATGTTGTTTTAGAAACATCTTAATAATCATTCATTGTAAGATCTCAAATATTTTCTAAAATTTCTTTTCTCCTGATTTCAGTCTTTCCCTTCATTTTTACACATCTTTTTTTAAGTTGACTCAAAGTGCCAGAAGAAAATTGATGACCAGAATTTCTATGCCCTGCTTAGAGGTTTTATTCCTCTTTTAATTAACCTGAACAGTGTTACCAATCATTATGCTAGCTAACCACCCCCCACTTTTTCCCCCGGCCAATTCAGCAGCTCCATTTAAAAGTGGTTTAATGAACTCCTTGGAAAAAAAAAAGGTTTGCAACATCAATTTTGCTTTTGAAATTACTATCAACATTAAATTAAGAAATTAAGAATACTCAAACTAGACTCACTTTGCTTCCTTACACATCAAATAGTGAGCTTATAAAACTCTTTATTCTATATGATTATACTGGCCAACACGGCAATATAAGTTAAAATTTTAGATCTTAGAAACATTTAGATAAATTCATGTATGAGAATTTTGTAATTAAGGATCTTTAAGCTATACCTCTTACTTCTGAAGATGATGGTGTGAAGAACAGTTATCATGTTCTCTCTTAGGTATCACTGTTAGTGACAGTATTGGGCCAGCTAATCCACTAATTTAATCCATTTCTTAAGTTCTTCTTCTTATCTCATTTCTAAAAGAGACTGCCTCTCTTTGATACCTATAACTTGCTCTAAAATAATACTTATTCTTCTCTTCAGGTTTGGAAGATCTGTAGAGGGTCGTAGATAGTGGAGGAACTCTGGGTAAGGTATAAGTCCCTTCAGCCCAGAGGGAAACTGCTGACAATATCTGGTTCGGCTCCCCATCTCCCTTTGGTGCCTCTCACCCTTCCTGAGAAGTCAAGGAGGGCATGACCACCTGCGTTCTACTTGAAGCAAGAAATTCTTACAGTAAAGAGGAATTTACATTTCTATAGCAGGATGCTTATAGTTATCACTTGCTCAGTGTGCTGTGGTGATGTGGTGATGTAATAGTTCTACAGTTGGCACATACTCAGTGTGCTATACTGATATAATCATGCTAAGGTATTTAGGGGCTGAGAGGACTAGAAATAATCTTTGACCATCCTAATGGGTCTCCTGCTTTCATCACTCCTCCACTAAGACCAAGGACTCAGGATGGTCCCAAGATCCTCCAGAGATCTAGTCTGGATGGTATATTTTGGTACCCCAGCTTGGGAGCTCTAGAAAGCATAGTATATTTTGGCATCACAATTTGGGAGGTATAGAAAGCACACTACAAGATCAATAGATGTATTATCAAAAAAGGGGGGGAGGGGAAGGGGAAATAACAATTTTTCCTAAACTGAGTTTACACACGAATCCCTAACATTTCTTCATATGCCAAAAGCCTTCAGGCTTTGATACCTGAATTACTTGTTGGATATTTGGATTACATTGTTTACAATGCCTCCTAGTGATCTTCACCTACCACAATCAACTCTCTTTTTAGTCCCAAAAGTTTTCTGCTAGACTAATCTAACTCTTGGAGAGGACACAGATTTTTCCCTTTTTTCTTGACTTGTCTTCCCCTTAAAACAGATGATAATCATTCTTTTATTTAATCTTTTATTATCATTATCATTGTTATTATCCATTAATTAATACCAGGAAAGTTGATTAAAATAGCAAATGAGCAAAAACAATATTTTATGCATTCACTTATTTATTCTATGTTTATTGAATATCTACTATGTATTTCACTGTGCTAAGTAATGGAACCCATGATAGTAGAGAAATTACAATTGTAGCATTCTTCTTATCCTCTAAAGCCTAACAATTTGTTTGACATTATTATAAAAATTGACACAATTCAAGATTACATAGGGCTAGGAGATCAGAGGAGGAATTACCACCACGGTGGGGGATAGGGGTTAAAGGAAAAGCTTCAGAGAAGAATCATCACTTAAGTGTATCTTTGAGAATAAGATATCTGCATATGAAGATGGAAGGGTTGAGAAGGTATTGAGAATATCACACAAAAGATGGCTTAGAAGAGGGAAGGAAACTAGAAAAATTTGAAAGATAAATTCTATTTTTCTTTCCTTTCTTTTCCCTTCTCTTTTTTGGGAGGAGGGAGAGAAGACCTATCATTTTGCTTTTACTGGTCTAAGGAATTCTTCATGAGGAGCCTCACTCTGCGACCAATCCAGAATTTCAAATATCGTTCACTTTATATTCTTAGAGACCTGTCTGGGGCACTGAAAGGTTAAGAGATTTACCATGGGTCACAAATCTAGAATATGACACAGGCCAAGCTTGAACTTAAGTTTAATTGAATCTGTCATGTTGACAAGTATTTATGAAGCACTTATCATATACCAAGCTAACGCTCTTCTTTGAGGTTTATTCTCTATTCGGTGTAGAGTACTCTAAGTTGACCTAAATATGAAAACTATAGAAACAGTCTAGGTGAAAGATGATTATTTGGGTGGTAACAATGAAAATAGTAAGGAAGGAAGACAAATGCAGGAAACAAAAATTGTGGAAATAGAATTGGGAGCAGGGGGATGTGAGAATAGTGAAAAGGAAATTGTAAGAACAGTTGAGTGGGAAAAAAATGAAAATCCTTTTTTTAAAGACACAGGAAAAGTCAAGAGCAGGTTTGTTGAGATCGATGTTTAGTTTTTTTGAGTTGGCAGCAGTATGGCCAGTAGGCAGGTGGAACTGCATAGGCAGTTAGCAATAGACTTGACAATTAACAAACATCAATATCTAATCTTGTTGTTATGTATAATTAAGGGAAAATAAGAGACAGTGAGCTTTAGGTTAAAACAACATACTGAAGGCCAGGGCCAAATGGAAAAATATCTCTTTTATCCAGGGTCAGAATACAAGGACTAGTTTTTAATAAAATTATAACCAGCATAAACAGTGAAATAAAGACAGCTAGAAGATCCTGCAGGCCTAAAGGCACTAAGGGAGTGCCTGTAGAGGGTTGCAGATAGTGGGGGAACTCTGAGTAAGGTATAAGACCCTTCAGTCCCAGAGGGAACCTGCTGGCAATGTCTGGTTTGGCTCCCCATCTCCCTTTGGTGCCTCTCACCCTTCCTAAGAAGTCAAGGAATCTGTGACCATCTATGTTCTACTTGAAGCAAGGGATACATACTGTAAAGAGGAATTTACATATTAATAGCAAGGTGCTTATGTACTTGCCCAGTGTGCTGTGTTAATGTAATGGTACTAAGATTTTTAGGTGCTGAAGGGACTGGAAATAAAAGGACTCTATCTTTGATCATCCTTGTGGGTCTCCTGCCTTCTTCACTCCTTCACTAAGATCAAGGATTTGGCCTGGTCCTGATATTCTCCAGAGAGCTAGTCCAGATGGTATATTTTGGCGCCCCAGCATGGGAGCTCTAGAAAGCACACTACATTTGGTGCCTGAATGTGGGCCTTTAGGTGAGTCCCTATACACAACAGCTCAACTGATGTGATTGGCAAGTTCAATGGATCTTAGGTTAGGAGGTGAGTATAAAAATAGGCAAGTGGGAAGATTCAGTAAGGGCTAAACTAGTCACTTCATTTTTCAGCTGAAATGAGGCATAGTAGGAAATGGACCACTCTCCTAAGGGAAGTATGAAGTATGCTTAGTGAGGTTAACAGAGAAGCAAGGTTTGTTAGTAACTCAGAAGCAGATCCATGAATTCTCAGGTGCTCAGAAGGGCCTTGGCTCTTTAAGGAATCGATATTAGAGCCAGAGAGGTGGAAGTTTGTGGGAGAACTAACTGAATACAGTGGGTTAAAATTGGTTTTAAGGAATCCCACAAGTTTTAAAACTAGGAAAGATTTTAACTTGGATTGCCAAACAAGAAAGTATCAGGAGAGAAACAAGTTGTGGCTATGGCCTCAGAGGGTAGAGACGTGGAAATATTAAAGGAAGTCTTTTTTGGCACTTTACTGATTTATATAGTTTGTTACTACTCTAGGAGATTTGCAGGGCATAGCCAGTTGGGCAGAAAAGAGTTAAGTATCTTAAGTACCTTGCTGATGAGCTTGCTTTTCACTTTCAAAGCTCAGTTTCTATTCTGCTTAAAGCCCAGCATTTGACCTTTGGGTATTCCCTATCTCCTGACTTTCCTCCCTCCAACTCCACCTTGGTGGGCTGGAGGAGGACAATGGGGTAGGAGGGGTAATGACACCATCAGTGCCACCCATGTAGCAGTTTTGCCCACTCCCCTACGTGTTCATTATAAGAGGAGGGGCTCAGCTCCAGGACCCCAGGCAAAAAACACTCTTAATAAATATAGTACAGTAGCAACTTGACTAAGGATACCTACAACCTTTTCTAACTCTTGGAATTCCCCTGTATTTGCTATAAAAAAGAAATGTGGAAAATGTGGGATGTTGACTGATTTTAGAAAAGTATATAAACAGATGAAAACTATGGGACCTCTTCAGCCTGGGCTTCCATCTCCTACTCAATTACCTAAGGAATGGCCCCTTTGGATTAAGAAAACATTAAGAATTGTTTCCATTCTATCCCTGTAGATAAGGAGGATATGAAAAGATTTGTCTTTTCAGTAGTTAATTTAGCTGAGCCTTATAAAAGATTTGAATGGACAGTGAATGAAAAATAGCCTTACTATGTGTCAAATGTATAGCTGCTGCTCTTACTCCAAAAAGCATTTCCAAAAGTTATGTTATTACATTACATGGATAATATCTTGAGATGTGCACCTGAGGAATAAATGTTAAGTTCCTCTAAAAGGAACAACAACCTTTACTGATGTATCCAAACATAACATTTGTGCTGTATACTACCATGATTTAACTATAAAGAGAATAGTCAGAACTTCCTTTCAGTCCACTCAGCAGAATGAATTTTATGCAAATATGCTAGCTCTTAGTTATTATCCAGGAGATGTAAATATAATATCTATTTCAGCTTATGCAGTAGTTGTGATACAAAGAATTTCCACAGCCCAAATAAAATTTGTAGCTTCCAATATATATCAGCTCTTTAAGGAACTTCAAAAACAAATGAGAAAGTATCCAGGCAAGACTTATATCTTGCATGTCCACTCTCATAGTGAACTTCCAAGTCCTATTTTTTATGGAAATTCAAAGGCAGATAGCCTTCTAACCATGTTAGACAATACTCTTTATTTCAGGCAGCCCAAGAATTTCATTCTAAATATTATCAGGCTGCTCCAGCTTTATGTCTGCAATTTGGGACAACAAAAGAGGAAGCTAGCAACATACTAAAAAGCCTGTACAGCTTGTCTTCCTTTCCATGCTCCTATGCTCCCTCCAGGGAAGAATCCTTATGGTTTGAGACCCAATTAATTTTGGCAAATGGATGTGACCCATTATATAATGCATTGTCTTTCTCAGTGGCAAACTGGGCTGTTGAAATGAATAATCAAATAATTTAGGCTAAAACACTAGGTTTAGGGGGAAAAGAAGGGAGGTTTGTTTAGGGTTTGAATTAGTAAAAATGTCATGACTATGTAGTACAAGTATACTTCTAATTACTACTTCCCACACACTTCCCATAGAAATAAATTCATCTATTTGTACAGTGCTGTGGCAGACTTGGTTGTGATTTTTAAAATAATAGTTCAATTCAATGCAGCCCATATACATGACTTGGAGAATTTTAGGAGTCTTCAAAGGCCTGTCTTGCCTGTTTTGAATAATTTCCTTAACTTAACTGAGTCCATCTATCTCTGACCATAAGGAACTGACTTCTGAGACTTAATTTATAAATTACAGGATAATAACTCTAAAATTAGAAAGGATCAGAGGTTAATAATTCAAACTCTCTCATATTATAGATTAACAAAATGAAGCCAAGGAAAGTCATTGGTCATAGCTTGACTTAACTACTTACAGGTAAAAAACATAAAATACAGGATTTGAACCATGTACTTTAACCCCGAGTTAAGGATCTTTCCATTTGATTACATTAGATCAAATGAGATAATATTGGGAAATTGCTTAATGGAGAACCTGGCACAAAGCAGGCATTATATAAATGCTTATTCCCTTTCCTTTCCCTATACTAATCTGATAGGTATTTTCTAAGGTTATAGTTACACAGAAACTTGTTTGACTTGATTAATTTTAAAATTAAAATGAATTAATTAAATAGTGCATTTTTGTCTATATTAGGCCAAATAAAGAGTTATGATTAAATTGTCATTTAAAGATAGACATTTAAGTAATAAAAAAAAAGTGAAGAAAATCTCATTGTAAAGATTGAGACAAATAAGTTTTTAGACATGGCCAATAAGGGAATTAATTTTTCTTAGCCAAGATTATTTATTACAAGCATTTTACTTTTACTTTTTTTCTAGTGGATATGGGATAAAGAGAGGGTAAAATTTTTAGTCATATGCAAAAAAATGTTCTAAATCACTACTGATTAGATAATGTAATTTAAGATAAATCTGAAGTATCATTACACACCTCTCAGATTGCTTAAGATGAGAGATAAAGATAATGATAAATGTTGGAGGGGATGTGGGAAAAGTGGGCCACTAATACATTGTTGGTGAAGTTGTGAACTGATCCAACCATTCTAAGAGCAATTTGGAGCTATGCCCAAAGGACTATCAAATTTTGCATACCCTATGATCCAGCAGTGTCTCTACTGGGTCTGTATCCAAAAGAAATCATGAAAAAAAAAAGAAAAGGACCCACGTGTGCAAAAATGTTGTAATAGCCTTTTTTGTAGTGGCAAGGACCTGGAAATTGAATGGACGCCCATAAGTTGGGGAATGGTTGAATAAGTTAGGATATATGAATGTTATAGAATATTATTGTTGTATAAAAAATGATCAGGAGGATGATTTCAGAAAGGCCTGGAGATATTTACATGAATTGATACTAAATAAATTGAATAAAACCAAGAGAACATTGTATACTGTGAGAACAAGATTATGTGATTAACAACTCTAATGGACTTGGGCTCTTTTCAACAATGAGGTGATTCTGGCCAATTCTGACTTGAGGATGGAGAGAGCTATCTGCATCCAGAAAGAGATTGAA